>NW_027185737.1:488413-561858 GCF_028583685.1 Petaurus breviceps papuanus
AAAAAAAAAAAAAAAAAGAAATGAGGTCTTTTTCAGAGACACCAGTTGTAAAAATTCCCAATTTTCTACTTCCCTCTTAATCTTGGTTACATTGACTTTGTTTGTACAGAAATTTTTCAATTTAATGTAATCAAAATTATCCATTTTGCATTTTATAACACTCTTTTTTTTGTTTTTTATTTTTTTTTAAAGCAACCAGGGTTAAGTAACTTGCTCAAGTTTACACGACCAGTTATTTTTGGGTGTGGTGCTGAGTATCAGAACCCAGATTTGATCCCAGGTCATCCTGACTCTGGGGCCGGTGCTCTTACTTACTGAGCCACCTGGCCGCCCCTAAGCAATTGGGGTTAAGTAACTTGCTCAAGGTTACACAGCCAGGTGTTTCTGGATTCGATCCCAGGTCATCCTGACTCTGGGGCCGGTGCTCTTACTTGCTGTGCTACCTGGCCGCCCCAACATTCTCTAACTCTTACTTGGTCACAAAATCTTCCTTTCTTTTATTTATTTTTTTTAAGCAATCGGGGTTAAGTAACTTGCTCAAGGTTACACGGCCAGTTATTTCTGGGTATGGTGCTGAGTATCTGAGCCCGGGATTCGATCTCCAGGTCATCCCAACACTGGAGCCGGTGCTCTTACTCACTGAGCCACTTGGCCGCCCCAAAATCTTCCTTTCTCCATAAGTCTGAGGTAAACTATTCCTTAGTTTCCCAGATTAGTTACAGTATCAGCCTTTATACCTAGATCATGCACCCATTTCAACTTTATTTTTGTATACAGTGTTAGATATTGGTCTATGCCCAGTTTCTACCATACTATATTCCAGTTTCCCAGCAGTTTTTGTCAAATATGAGTTCTCATCCCCAAAACTGGGGTCTTTGGGTTTATCAAACAGTAGAATACTATAGTCATTGACTGCTGAGTCTTGTGTACGCAATCTATTCCATTGATCCACTACTCTATTCCTCAGTCAGTACCAAATAGCTTTGATGACTGCTGGTTTATAAAATAGATTAAAATTTGGTACGGCTAGGCCACCTTCCCTAGCATTTCTTTTCATTAATTCCCTTGATATTATTGACCTTTTGTTCTTCCAAATGAATTTTGTTATTTTTTCTAGCTTTATAAAGTAATTTTTGGTAGATTGATTGATGTGGCACTAAATATGTAATTTAATTTAGGTAAAATTGTAATTTTTATTATATTAGCTCCACCCAGCCATGAGTAACTGATGTTTTTCCAATTAGTTAGATCTGACTTTTTTTGTGTGAAAAGTGTTTTGTAGTTGTGTTCATATAGGTCCTGGGTTTGTTTTGGCAGGTAGATTCCCAAATATTTTATAATGTCTACAGTAACTTTAAATGGGATTTCTCTTTCTATCTCTTGCTGTTGGATTTCATTAGAAATATATAGGAATACCTAGGATTTATGTGGGTTTATTTTATATCGTGCAACTTTTCCAGATTTATTTATTATCTCAAGTAGTTTTTTACTTGATTCTCTAGGATTCTCTAAATATATCATGATATCATCTGCAAAGAGTGATGGCTTAGTCTCTTCTTTGCCTAATTTGATTCCTTCAATTTATTTTTCTTCTCTTATTGCTACTGCTAACATTTGTAGTACCAAATTGAATGAGAGGGGTGATAGTGGAATCCTTGTTTCACCCCTGATCTTATTGGAAATGCTTCTAGCTTCTCCCCATTACATATAATACTTGCTGATGGTTTTAGATAGATGCTACTTATTATTTCAAGGAAGACTTCATTTATCCCTATACTTTCTAGTGTTTTTAGTAGGAATGGGTGTTGTATTTTGTCAAAAGCCTTTTCTGCATCTGTTGAGATAATCATATGGTTTCTGCTAGTTTTGTTGTTGATGTGATCAGTTATACTGATAATTTTCTTCATATTGAACCATCCTTTCATTCCTGGAATAAATCCTACCTGACCAAAATATATTATTCCTGTGATAAGTTGCTGTAGTCTTTTTTTTTTTTTTAAGCAATCAGGGTTAAGTAACTTGCTCAAGGTTACACAGCCAGTTATTTCTGGGTGTGGTGTTGAGTATCTGAGTCCAGATTTGATCCTCAAGTCATCCTGACAGTGGAGCTGGTTCTCTTACTCGCTAAGCCACCTGGCCACCCCTAAGCAATTGGGGTTAAGTAACTTGCTCAAGGTTACACAGCCAGGTGATTCTGGGTGGGTGCTAAGTGTCTGAGCCTGGGATTTGATCTCCAGGTCATCCCAACACTGGAGCCAGTGCTCTTACTCACTGTGCTACCTGGCCACCCCTGCTGTAGTCTTTTTGCTAATATTTTATTTAAATTTTTTTGCTTCTATATTCATGAGGGAAATTGGTCTATAATTTTCTTTCTCCATTTTGCCTCTTCCTGTTTCGGGTATCAGTACCATATTTGTGTCATAAAAAGAATTTGGTAGAACTCCTTCTTCACCAATTTTTCCAAATAGTTTGCAAAGTATTGGAATCAATTATTCTTTAAATGTTTGATAAAATTTGCTAGTAAATCCATCTGGCTCTGGAGATTTTTTCCTAGGGAGTTTGCTGATGGCTTGTTCAATTTCTTTTTCTGAGATGGGGTTATTTAAATAATTTATTTCCTCTTCAGTTAATCTGGGCAATGCATATTTTTGTAAATATTCATTCATTTCACTAAGATTGTCAAATTTTTGTGCATACAATTGGACAAAATAATTCCTAATTATTGTTTTAATTCCCTCTTCATTGGAGGTAGATTCACCCTTTTTATTTTTGATACTGTAATAGTAATGGAATTTAAAGATCCCCCTGTATTGCCTTGATTTTTGGATTGATTGTGTTAAAACCCAGAGCTTGTGAATCCCACTTGTAGGATGGACTTGTTGATGTGAAAAGAGAGTGTTGAACTGGGAGGAGCTGGTGATGTAAATTTAGAGAGACACAAGCAAAGAGAGAGGCAGAAGAACTTTTTGGAAGCAGCATCTTGTAGGCAGAGAGAGACAGAGAGGATTGCTGAGGGCCAGTTTGAATTGCCCAGGACATTTTAGAGCTGCCATCCAGAGCTGCCAAGGACTGAGGAGACATGGCTGTTATGCTGGTATTTTGTCTGTCTGCTTTTTTGATGTTGTTTTGCCAGATATGTTCACTGATGAAGGACAGTCCTGTTATTGCAGAGGCCTTGGAACCTTGCTGTTGGTTCAGAGCTCCTGAGACTGTTCTGCAGACAGAGAGTGAATTAATGAAGACATTGGCAATGTAGCTTGTGGCCTTGCTAAACTTTGTCTCCCCAGGAACAAAGATTGCTGAGAACTTGCCTCAGGTCAAGATGAAGAAAAGACCTCTCTTTGGGTATTAAATGCTGTGCTTAAGCTTGTTGTAACTCTAGGGTAGATGGCCTATTCAGTTGTAATCCAAGGGTGGGAAACTTTTGACCTTTTTTGTGCTCTGTGATTGAACAAATGAATGTACTTTACTTATGATTGGAAACTAATCTCCATTTGGGAAGAGGGGCTTTGTGATGGACTAAATGAATGTACAGCCTAGGGGTGGAGTAGTATTTAGAAGAGGGACTTTGTGATTGATTAAATGAATGTAATGTCCAGGGGTGGGGTAGTTCTTGAATTACACTTGGCAAATGCTGTATTTTGAATGATGCTATATTTAGATTTTCTCTGTTCTTAATTTTTCACTGAATAAAATGGAGAGCACCTATGCTGTTATTTCGAACTTTGGGGAGTTGCCTTTGCTTGGCTTCACAGATATTCATAATTTTGTTAACTTCTTTCTTTTTTTATCATATTGACTAAAGGTCTATCAATTTTATTGGTTTTTTTCATAATACCGGATCTGTTTTATTTATTAATTCGATAGTTTTCTTAAGTTCAATTTCATTCATCTCTCCTTTGGTTTTCATTATTTCTAATTTAGTATTTAATTGGGGATTTTAAATTTGTTCTTTTTCTAGCTTTTACAGTTACATGCCCAATTTATTGACCTCCATTTTCTCTATTTTATTCACATATGCATTCAAGGATATAAAACTTCCTCTAAGAACTGCTTTTGGTGCATCCCACAAGTTTTGGTATGTTGTCTCATTATTGTCATTCTCTTGAATGAAGTTACTGATTGTTTCTATTATTTCTTGTTTGACCCACTCATTCTTTAGGATTAAATTATTTAGTTTCCAATTAGTTTTTAGTCTATCTTTCCATAGCCCTTTTTGCATATGATTTTTATTGCATCATGATCTGAGAAGGATGCATTTAATATTTCTGTCTTTCTGCACTGAATTTTGAGGTTTTTATGCCCTAGTACATGGTCAATTTTTTGTGTAGGTGCCATATACCACTGAGGGGAAGGTATATTCCTTTTTATCCCCATTCAGTTTTCTCCAGAGATCTATCATATCTACTCTCTCTAAAATTCTATTCACCTCCTTAACTTCTTTCTTTTTTATTTTGAGGTTAGATTTATGAAGTTCAGAGAGGGGGAGATTAAGGTCCCCCACTAGTATAGTTTTGCTACCTATTTCTTCCTCTAATTACTTTAACTTCTCCTCTAGGAATTTGGACACTATACAACGGTGCATATATGTTAAGTAATCATATTGCTTCATTCTCAGTGGTGCCTTTTAGCAAGATATCGTTTCCTTCCTTATCTCTTTTCCATTGAGATATTTTGCCTTTTTTTCTAATTTTTCATTCTTGATGTTTTGTTTGACTGATTCTTGGTTCCTCATAGAGTTATTCACTTCAGTTCGGCTGATTCTATTTTTTAGCAAATTGTTTTCCTTGGTTAGTCTTTAAAGCTTATTTTCCATATCACACATTTTTCTTTGTAAGGAACTGTTTTCTTTACTGTAATGTTTTTCTAATTCTGCAATTTTGATTTTAAAAGAATTATTCATTTTATCTTCTATCTTTCTAATTTGGTTTTCAAAGTTATTTTTGAACTCATCTAAGAATGCTTTCTGTGCTTGAGACCAGTTCCCTGTTGAGGCTTCAGCTGTGGGTATGTAGTCAACACTGTCTCCCTCTGAATTTGGTTCCTCCCTCTCACAAGAGTAGGACTCCAGAGTCTTTGTCTTTGCAGTCTGCTTTTTACCCATTTTGAGGCAGGGCCCTAGCCATGCCCTTCCTCTAGGGTTCCCAAGCTTTTGCTGTTTAAAGTTTTACTCTGGGGCAATAATTACTATGTTTTCAGGGTCAGAGTGGGGATAGAAGCAGCTGGGGTTCACTCTACCATGCTGGTCCCTGGAAGTCCATATAGAGGTTTTTTTAATTTCTAGGCTGTGGATTGGTAGTCCCAGGAGTAGCTGCTGCTCCCTCCAGGAGCCCTGCATTTGACTCTTACCCTGCTCCGTCCAGTCCCAGCCCTGCAGTGATAGGCCTGGCAATGGCCCTTGCGGTTGGCAGATCAACTTGCCGCCATGTTGATCAGGCCTCATCTAGGCCTCTGTGCCACCAGGGTCTTCTTTCCTTATCTCTTTCAATTAGATCTATTTTTGCTTTTGCTTCATCTAAGATAAGGATTGCTACTACTTTTTTCACTTTAGCTGAAGCATAATTTATTCTACTCCAGCCTTTTACCTTTACCCTGTGCATATCCCCTTGTTTTAATTGTGTTTCTGGTAGACAGCATATTGTAGGATTGTGGTTTTTATTCCATTCTGCTATCTGCATCCCTTTTATGGAAGAGTTCATCCCATTCACATTTACAGTTATGATTAATATGTGTGTATTTCCTTCCATTCTATTCCCTCCCTTGTTTATGTTTTTATTTCTTCCTTCCCCACTTTAAAGAGTTTTCCTTTTGACCACTGCCTCCCTCATTATTCCCTTCCTGTGCCCCACTCTCTTTTTACCTACCCTTTCCCCTTACTACTATTTCTCTCCCTTCTAACCACCCTCCCCTTTTCCCCCCCTTACCCCTCCTATTGCCTGTATGGAACAATAGATTTTTATACTTAACAGAGTATGTGATTCCCTCCTTGAACCCAAAACGATGAAAGTAGATCCCACACAATACTCCTCTACCTCCCTCCTTTCCCTCTATTATAATGAATTTTTGTGTCTTTTCACATTAGAATCCTAAACTTAACTGATTATGCTGATCCTTTCTTGAACCAGAACCAATGAGAATAAAGTTCATATGATGTTCATCTCCCTCCCTTCTTTCCCTCTACTATTGTATGTTTTTATGCCTCTTCATGTGGCATAATTTTCCTTTTTCTGCCTCATCCTTTCCTTTTCTCCCATTACAGTCCCTTTGTACCCCTTAATAAGGTTTTTTTTTATCACCAAATTAGTTCATTTACACCCACACCCTATATATATGTCCCTTTTAAATGTCAAAATAATTTTATAAATTTCAATATTGACAGGTATCAGCTTCTCATATAGGGATGTAAACAGTTTGCTCTCTTTGAATCACAAGTTATGTGCATGTGTGTGTGTGCATGTCTGCGTGTGTATGTCTCTGTGTGTGTGTTTTTCTTGCTTCTCTTTTTATATCTCTCTTGAGTCTTGTATTTGGAGATCAAATTTTCCATTGAGCTCTGGCTTTTTCATCAGGAAAGTCTGGTAGTCTCTTATTTCAGTAAATGACCATCTCCTTGCCTGAAAGATTATGCTCAGTTTTGCTGTGTAGTTGATCCTTGGTTGCAGTCCAAGCTCATTTGCCTTATGAAAAATCAAATTCCAACTCCTCCGATCTTTTAATGTAGAAGCTGCTAGATCCTGTTTAATCATGATTGTAGTTCTTTGATATTTTAATTGTATCTTTTTCACTGCTTGCAGTATTTTTTCCTTGACCTTGAAATTCTGGAATTTGGCTACTATATTTGTTGGAGTTTTCAATTTGTGATTTCTTTCAGGAGGAGTCCAGTGAATTATTTCGATAAATATTTTACTCTCTGATTCTAGGACCTCAGGACAGTTTTCTTTGACAATCTCTTGGAGGATGTTGTCCAGGCTGTTTTTTTCATAATGGCTTTCTGGTAGACCAATAATTCTTAGGTTATCTCTACCGGATCTGTTCTCCAGGTCAATTATTTTTCCAGTGAGATATTTTACACTTTCTTTTAATGTTTCAATCTTTGTGTTCTCTTTGAATGACTCTTTTTTTTTTGCCTTTTTTTGGAAGGCAGTCAGAGTTAAGTAACTTGCCCAAGATTATACGGCTAGTTCTTTTGTGTGAGTGTTAAGTGTCTGAGTCTGGAACCAAACTAGGGCCCTCCTGACTCTGGGGCCGGCACTTTACTCACTGCGCCACCTAGCCACCGCTCTTTGACTGACTCTTGATGCATCATAGAGTCCTTAGCTTCTATTTGACTGATTCTAATTCTTAGTGAATTATTTTCCTCAGTTAGTTTTTGAAGCTCATTTAAAAAAATATTTATTTATTCAAATTTAGTTTTCAACATTCATTTCCACAACATTTTGAGTTACAATTTTTTTCTTCCCATCTCCCTATCCCCCACCCCAAAATAGAAAGCCTACTGAATACCCCTTCCCCCAATCTGTTCTCTCTTATATTTTCCCCCATTTCTCCCTCTAACTTTCTAGTAGGGCAAGATAGATTTCTATACCCCAGTGCCTGTATATCTTATTTCCAAGTTGCATGTAAAAAAAAACAAACATTTTTTTTAAACATTTGTTTTTAAAACTTTGAGTTCTAGATTTTTTCCCTTCTTCCCTCCTTACCCACCCCCACTGGGAAGATAAGCAATTCAATATAGGTTGTACATGTGTAGTTACCAAAATAATTTCCATAGTAGTTATAGTGTGAAAGACTAGCCATATTTCCCTCTATCCTATCCCGCCCCTCACTTATTCTATTTTCTCCTTTGACCCTATCCCTTTTCAAAAATGTTTGTTTCTAACTACCCTCTCCCCCAATCTGCCCTCCCTTCTATCATCCCCCGTCTTATCCCCTACCGCCCTATTTTCCTGTGGGGTAAGACATCCAATTGAGTGTGTATTTATTCCCTCCTTAAGCCCAATTCAATGAGAATCAGGTTGTCCCATTCCCTTTCACCTTCCTGCTCTTCCCCTCCACTGTAACAGTTTTCTCTTGCCGTTTTTATATGAGATAATTTACGCTAATCTATCTCTCCCTTTCTCCTTCTCCCAATAAATTCCTCTCTCACCTCTTAATTTTTTTAAAGATATCATTTCTTCATATTCAACTCCTCCTGTGCCCTCTGTCTATATATACATGAACATACATATGCCCAAACTCACATATTTATATACACATACACCCTCCTATATAAACATACATATATTCCCTTCAACTATCCTTATACTGAGAAAAGTCTTTTGAGTTACAATGATCATTTTTCCATGTAGGAATATAAATAGATCAACTTTAATAAGTTCCTTATGATTTATTTTTCCTGTTTACCTTCTCATGTTTCTCTTTCTTCTTGTATTTCAAAGTCAAATTTTCTGTTCAGCTCTGTTTTTTTCATCAAGAATGCTTGAAAATCCTCTATTTCATTGAATAACCATATTTCCCCTAAAACATTATGCTCAGTTTTGCTGGGTGGGTGATTCTCGGTTTTAGTCCTAGCTCCTTTGGCCTCTGGAATATCATATTCCAAACCCTTTGATCCCTTAATGTAGAAGCTGCTAGGTCTTCTGTTGTCCTTATTGTCTTTCCACATTATTAAATTGTTTCTTCCTGACTGCTTGCAGTATTTTCTCCTTGACCTGGGAACTCTGGAATTTGGCTAAAATATTCCCAGGAGTTTTCATTTTGGGATCTTTTTCAAGAGTTTGATCAGTGAATTCTTTCAATTTCTATTTTGTCCTCTGGTTCTAGAATATCAGGGCAATTTTGCTTGATAATTTCTGAAAGATGGTGTCTAGGCTCTTTTTTTGATCATGGCTTTCAGGTTGTCCAATAATTTTTAAGTTATCTCTCCTGGATCTATTTTCCAGGTCAGTGGTTTTTCCAAAGAGATATTTCACATTGCCTTCTATTTTTTCATTTGTTTGGATCTGTTTTATAGTATCTTGATTTCTCAGAAAGTCATTAGCTTCCAATTATTTCAATCTAATTTTGAAGGAGTTATTCTCTTCAGTGAGTGTTTGAAATTCCTTTTCCCTCTGGCAAATTTGGCTTTTTAAGGCATTCTTCTCTTCTCTGGCTTTTTGGGCCTCTTTTGCCATTTGAATTAGTCTCAAATTTCCCTCCCTGACTCTGAAAACCCAGAGATTAATGCTCTACCCAGTGTAAAATGCTGAAACAGTAGACACAGCCTCAAGCTTAGGAGTCCTAGAGGAAGGGTGTGACTGAAGCTGTGCTGAGCCTGAAGTGAAGGGCAGAAGGCCTCCCAACAAGCCCTACCTCAGCTGAACAGCAGGATATCCCGAAGTGGAGCCAGCAAGGGCTAACAATAGAAGCCCAGGTGTGCCTTAGCACCACCAGGGGAATCTGCAGACACCAGTGCTGCCCGCCACCAGCTGCTGAGCCTGCCTGAGCTATAGCCCAGGGGCACAGAGGTAGAAACTTGGTGGGCCAGACCCTCCCTGACACATTACTCTGTAAGCCTCAGGGTAACCCAGGGGAAGCACTGAGAGTCCTGGCCTTGGCCTCAGTCTAGACACTCAGAAGCTACAGCACACAAAGTCAACAATCAAACCCCTAGCTCACAGCCTGAGAAACATGGGTCAGAGCCTTCTTTATGCCAGAAGCCGAAATCCACTCTAATAGTCAAGACATAGACAATCACAATGGGAAAGAAGTAAACTGTGAAATCAAGAATAATACAATCCTATTATAGTGAGCAAGAACAATCAAATTTAGAGGACAACATGGACTCTATACTCATACCTGAGACCACAGAAGGAAATATGAAGTGGTCTCAAGACCAAAAAGCATTCTTGGAGGAGTTCAAGAAATATATTAAAAGACAAATTAAAGAGGTAGAAGATCAATTTAAATCTACATTGACCAAATTGGAAAAAAATCTCGCTGAAGAAAACAAATCCTTAAAAAGTAAAATTTGTGAACTGAGATGGGAGGTTCGAAATCTAACTGGAGAAAATACTGCCCTAAAAAAGGAGTTTCTGGAGGGCAGAGCCAAGATGGTGGAATAGAATCACAAACTTGGTGTGAGCTCCCACTCCTATCACTTCCAACACATGCAAAAAAATGACTCCAAACAAACTTTAGAGCTACAGAACCCACAAAGTGACAGAGAGAAAAAAATTTCCTGCTGAAGGCAGCCTGGCAATCCGACAGGAAAGATCTATTGCAGTGTGCTAGGACCCAAGTGCAGTCCCCCATGAGCTGCAGTTCCGGTCCCAGGATGGCTTTGACCAGCAGTGGCCAGAGCAGACTTCAGAGGAGTGAATCACCAGCAGGTGTAGCAGTTTCCAGACTTCTCAACCATAAATGGAACTCTGTTGGAACAGGAGGGGATGGTTTGAATGCTGCCCCCAGGGCAAGAAGTGGTGGAGGTGTGGCAGCTGTGCCATGTAGTTGCCTATGGAGGTCCTGGCCTTCAGACCATAGGGGGACCAAGATACCTTTCAGAGAGTAATAGCTCTACCTTTAACCTTCTTGGATCTGGATTGTGGTCTTGAGTGGTGGTCCTGGAGTGTGTGGCCAGTGAATCAGAGCTTGTGAGGGCTGTAGAGAGGGCACCCTCCTAATAGCTCCAGCAGCTGTGAAAACCCTAGCAATTTGGAACAAATCTCTCTCCATTCTGGAAGCAGAGTTCTACTGTAGCAAAGAGCTCAAAAGTCAAGAAATTGGCTAGCAAGATGAGGAAGCAGAAGAAGCACAAACAGACCACAGAATCCTTTTTAGGAGACAAAAAGGATCAAGGCATGAGCAGGAGGAAGACAGCAAAGTCAGAATTCCTGCATCAAAAGTTCCCAAGAAAAATATGAACTGGTTGCAGGACATGGAGTAGCCCAAGAAATATTTTGAAAATCAAGTAAGAGAAGTGGAGGAAATATTGGGAAGAGAAATGAGAATGATGCAAGAAAATAATGAAAAGTGAGTCAACAGCCTGCTAACACTGAAGAAAATAAATACACTGAAAGAAATACACTAAATACACAAAAATACACTGAAGAAAATACCTTAAAAAATAGACTAGGGGTGGCTAGGTGGTGCAGTGAATAGAGCAACCAGCCCTGGAGTCAGGAGGACCTGAGTTCAAATCTGGCCTCAGACACTTGAAACACTAGCCATGTGACTTAGGGCAAGTCACTTAACCCCAATTGCCCTCCAAAAAGCAAAAAAATAAAAATAAAAATAGACTAATTCAAATGGCAAAAGAGGCTCCCCCTGCCCAGACCTATGTGGGCCCTTTCCTAAGCTGGAATCTTCCATGTTCCTTCCCCGAATGGATTCTGTCACTCTAAAATCCATTCAGATTCACTTTTTAGAGATTAGTGACAGAATTCATGGAGGAGCTCCTGCTTCCTTTCTGCCATCTTGGTTCCACCCCCAACTGTAGCTAGTTTTGGAATGACAATAAACAAATTCCCACCCATATTTTCTGCATATAGGTAAATAGGAGAGGAGAGTCTGTCTATCTTCATAACCGAGCCAACTGGGTGACTGTAGGCATCTGTGCTTCTAGCCCCAATCTCAATTTTCCCAATGTAATGTTGCTGGCACACCTGGAATCTAACTCCAAGAAGGATGATGAGCCAACATTTGATGATTTCTCGAGCCCCACATCTGAAGTTCAACTGGTACTTAGCAGGTAAGTTGTAAAAGACAAAAAAGTTAAAACATCTTTTCTACATGGAATTAGAGAAATAGCTTATGTAATGCTTTATGTGAAGTTAAAAAAAAGATTAAAATACAGTTAACATGCCTAAAATTATTATTTTTAAGATATTATTAGTTAAAGTCAACTATCAGTAATTCTCATGAAAAATCAAAAGACCATAAAAACACTTTTTCATTAAATTTTTTACCAATGGGTGAAAATAACATCTGATCCTTGACATAAATGTTTTTGCCCTCAAAGTAATTTCTGGCCCTCTGAAAGGCTACCCCATTTCTTTGTTAAGGTTGGATACTCCCTTTTACTTTTATTCCAGGTAAGTTAAAGGATCCTTCTTCCAGAAAAATTCCCTTTGATTATGGTTTTAAATATAATTTTACTACTGTCCCCAACCCAAAATCTTTGAAAAGCAAACCTCTCCTAATAATTCTACGATTTTATCTCCCAAATATTTTATGTGAAAGATCTATCAGAATCATCTCATATGAAATGATACCTACCAATTATGGAGGAAGACCTAAATCACTTCTTTAAGTTGTATAGAACCCTCTGAGGGGGTAGAAATCCCAGGGAACTCTGCACAGGAGATGGAAGAAGAAAGGACTAGAAATGGTCACCTTAGAACTACATCTTTTGAAAGCTGGACCCAAGAAACAGCTGGAAAGAAAGGCTCCAGTCTTTTCTTGGGATAGCTTTGATTTATCAGAAATATGGCCTCTGGGATAAGAGGGATGATGACAATGATGACAACGACAATGTTGCTTTAAAAGTTCCAGTATTTGTGTGATACCAGATGTCTGGGGATGGTATGGAAGATGGAAAACCCAGCACATCTAATGGCAATGGGCCCAATTCAGGGCCTTCTTCCAAAAAAATGGGCACCCCTGATAAGAAGCAATGGTTTAATAACAAAGAAAGATGTGTCTTGTCAAGACTTTGATATTGGGTGCCAAAGAAGCAGACTCATAATCCTAAATTTTGAGTAGCTATTAATTGTAGTGAAGACAAACTTCTTACTCTGCTATGGAAGAAGATAAAAAAATACAACCTATTTGCCAAACAGAGGCAGGTCAAAAACAACATAGGATCAAACCATGCTGATCTTTCAGAGACAGATGGCATGAAAAGCATTATCAGGCAAAGTAGTTAAATCACTCTTGGCTAAGGAAATTACATGACCACATTCACCACAGTTACTCACTGACGATACACCCAATCTCTACTGTTCTTGTAAGAGCATCACCTGGTTATTCATTTGAGTAGAGCGTATATGATGCTTCCGATGTGCACTTGCATGCCCCACAAACTTTAACTGTACAATTTTATTCTGTCCAGGTCCCAGATTTAGTCAAACCCATTCCACCACCCAACAATTAGTATGAATAAAAATGTTATCACCTCCATCACTCAAAGCTCCTTCACAGACCAGCCATACAGTTCATAGCACAGCCAATTGGGAGTTCTTGCCCTTTATCCCTAGGGCATTCCTTATTACTGATTAATAGCTCCTAAAGTCCAATTGTGCAAATTTTTCTTATAACATGCAGAACTATTAGTAAACCAAGGAACACAACAAGAGCTAAATCCTCATAGGGTCCACTGGACTAGAAAAAAAAGAAAGTACTGGGCCTGGGACTAAAGCCTGAGCTTCTAACAATGCCACAACTTGTTAATGAAGGACATTAACACATAAGGGCTAGCAAGATTTTAGATGTACAATTTTCATTTAACAATAAAAGCTTCTGGGGGAGGCCAGGTAGCACAGCGAGTAAGAGCACCAGCTCCAGTGTCAGGATGACCTGGAGATCGAATCCCAGGCTCAGACACTTAGCACCCACCCAGAAACACCTGGCTGTGTAACCTTGAGCAAGTTACTTAACCCCGATTGCTTAAAAAAACAACAACAATAAAAGCTTCTTGTGCCCTACATAACTTGTTAGAGGATCCACACTGTATCTTCAATGCAAGTGATAATTCTGGTTAATAAAAGATATGACCCTGTATCATACATCCAGCAGCAACCCAGGTCCAATGACATGGGAGTATTGGTTTCCCAAGTGTGGTATAGTAAGAGGCCTCTTCAAATAACTTGTGGCTCAAGAAGTCCAACAAGCATTTGAGCTAGCCAACTTGTTGTACTGTTAGTTATTTAGTCATGTCTGACCCTTTGTAATCTCACAGACACATTAGTGCTGTCCATGAGGTTTTCATGGCAAAGATTCTGAAATGGTTTGCCACTTTCTTCTCCAGTGAATTAAGGCAAACAGAAGTTGTGACATGCCCCAGGGTCACACAGCTAGTAAGTGTCTGAGGCTGGATTGGAACTCAGATTTTCCTGACTCCATGTCCTGAGCTCTATTTACTGAGCCATCTAGGTGTCCCAAACAACTCTTGTTACATGCCAAAGGCTCTATTCAGTCTGTTCTTTAAGAATAGAAAGCCTCTAAGAACATAGGCCCACAACAGGATCATAAAGGCCTGAGGGGGGAAACTGCTGGAAAGCCTACTTCAGATCTTCCCAGCATATAGTCTGTTCCAGTCCCCATTCAAAAGTGGCAGACTTGAGAGTAACTTGAAACTGGACTGAATAGCCTATCCAAACCTTTGTTTTTCACTTTGATACACCATAACATCTAAGGCCTCACATCCAGCCATCAACACTGCATCATCAATATAATAGTGGTCATCAAATGTCCTCAGGAAGTGGAGCCTCTTTCATATCTATGCCCATTCAACCATGGCAATATGAAGGAGAGGTCAAATAACCTTGAGGAAGAATGGTGAGAAGTAAACTGAACTGCTTACAGAATAAAAGCAAACTTCTCTTGGTTGGTCTCAGCCACAAGGATGAAAAAGAAAACAAGGGAGAGATTAGTAACCGCTTAGCTGAGGATTGGTCTATCTAGTTCACTATGAGCATAGTTCACTATGCTCACAAGATCAGAAATGGCCATAGCAATGAGCATAATGACCTTATTCAGCTCCTTATAATCTATTGCTAATCACCACATACTGTCTATCTTCACTGGACACATATAGTCATTAAAAGGGAAGTTTGAGTAATTTAAGTATTCCAGTATTTCCCTTACCAAGGAGGAAATACCTTTCATTCCCCTGGGACCCAATATTATTTAATATCAACTACAAAGACAGTTCAAGGAACTCTACAGGTTTTTATTTAGCTCTGTACACAAAAATCAGCACAGACACTACTGACTCCCAAGAACTCCTAATCTCCATGATCACATTGCTGCCTTCTGGTTAGCCACTACAACTGAGAGCCACCTCCACTTGAAAGAGGGTACACCTTTCTTCAGGAGTTTGTGCCCCCAAATTCCCAAAAGAAATTGGTGGTACCCTTATGAAGCCATTGAGAGTAACCTGGTTGACAGAATCTAGCAGCACCTTATATGTTTGGTAATCTCCCCTTTCCAAGGGGCAGTAACTTTGGCACATGTCCTCCAGTCTCCTGAAGTCCCACAGTTAAAACATCCCAAGACTTGGGGCATGGTCTAACAGCTTCCCAAATCTGGTAAATACTTGGGTGACTGAACAACCAAGTGGGATGGAAGAGTAACCATATGAAGCAGAGGATGTTTTGGGGATTTTCTAAGTTTTGGTGGGGCACAAAGGACACTTTATTACACTGGTCCCAGATGGCTCAGTACAATTATATTAACACACCATGTACTGACCATCAATCATCTAGTTTTCCACTACCATGCTGTAAAGATCTATACAGTAGGGAGTATTATTACCCTATGTCCAACTCACTTGGCCTCCTCCTATCATCCCCAGAGTGTTTGTTTATATGGATAGAGCAGCTGCTAGGGCTGCCCCAATCTTTCACTCAAATTATAATGATTGATCTGCACAAGCCTGTATAGTAGTAAAGCAATACAGTCTTATAGCTAAGGCATAATGCCATTCAGGTGGGGTGTAACACAAAAGGTAGGATCTGGCTATATCTGAAACAGGATGGTCATAAGGAGTTCATGGGAAAGGGACACAAATCCAATTCCCCAATTCCAATCCTTTCAAACATTTTACTCCCTCTTTTGCTGGAATTTTTATGAAGCCAAGTATACAGAACTTGCCATTTTATCTACCTGAAAAGAAAAAGGGGACAAATCCTACCTAGGGCCTCCAATTGATTCAATTGATTTGGCAAGAACAAATCATCTGTAAATTCTCCCAGGTGAGGGAATCCTCAAAAGGCATGCTCTAAATAGCTTCCATTAGACTACATCCACAGTAGCAATTGTCCTAAAAATTCATTGGCTTAGTTTTTACATTTCTCTTGAAACCACCCAAGTTACTAAATGTTAAAAACTCAACCACCAAACTCTGACTCACCTTTATTGGAAGTCACTCTACCAAATAAGTAAGAATGTAAAACCTGCTCTAATTCCCACTCAAGATTACTCCCTTTTCTAAGGGACTTAAAGTATTCAAAGGAACAACTTCTGGGTCAGAGAATATACTTTCTACCACTAGCCCATAAGTCACTGACTCCATTAACACTCTTTTCTTTACCTGGGTAATCAACATGTGTATTAAATAGTCCTCAGACTTGCAAAGCACAGTACTTAAAAGTCAAAAGTTCATTTACATTTTCTTCAAAATGCCTAATATGCAAGGATAATCTATTCTTACTTTCTCTTACAATTTCCTTAGAGCTAGATCATATTTGCATATTCCCCAAATATAAATATAAACATTGTGCTAACCCCTCAGGAATCCTGTTTCCAAAAACCTTCCCCATTTATTTTTAAATAAGGCCTTTTGCTTCTGGGGAAAAAATTCTGTTTCTAGCTAGTAATCCATCATCCATGGCTCCCTTTCTTCTACAATACTGTTAATCTATTGTAGTTTCTAACTACAATACCCACTTAAAAAATGAATTTAACTATGAGGCCCATTGAGGGAAAAAATGTAAACTATATCTCAAGAAAATTCAAGGTTTAAAATTCAATAAGCACTGAAAAATACTCAACAATTAAACTTCATTAAGCAATAATTAAAATATCAATTAAAAGAATGCCAGCTTGTCCTGGATAATCAATGCAGCAAGTAGCCAGGAAAACATTTCTCTAACAGGACCTAGGTGAAACTTCTGACTTCCACATCTCCTGGGGTGAACCTTTTATACATGGTGATTGGGGGTGGGGGACAAGGAAATAAAATGGTCTTCCTGCTGCCTTAAAGGACCAAACTACACTACATAAAGCATAATACTGACCATAACCAGGAAAGGCTTCCAATAGAAGGTGGTGCTAGAGCTGAGATTTGAAGGAAACTAGGTTATTCTAAGAGGTAGAGGTGAAAAGAGATTTCATTCCAGGTACAGAAGTTAGCCTATGCAAAAGTATAGAGATAAGAGATAATGTGTTTAATGGAAGAAACTACAAGAAAGTCAGCTTGATTCAATCACTCAAGTCTTAAGCACTTAGGAATGCAAAGCAAGACAAAAGATAGCTCCTATGAAATTCACAATCAAGATAACATGCAAAACAATCCATACACATGATAAATAAGAAATAATTAACACAGAGAAGGTAGTAGAATTAAGAAGGGCAGGGAAAAGTTTCTGTCTGAAGGTAGGATTTTTGCTGGGACTTAAAGAAAGCCAGCAAAGTCCGGAGACAGAAATGAGAAAGGAGGGCATTTCAAACAAGGGGGCTGGGGATAGGAGGGGATATATCACCAGTTAAAATGCCCAGAGCTGAAGATGAGGTGTCCTGTCCAAGAAACAGCAAAGAGGGCAGTGTCACTGAATCTAAGAGTAAGTGGAGAGTTTAAGATGTAAGAAGACCAGAACAATGGGGAACTAGGTTATAAAGGGCTTTAAATGCCAACAGAGGATTTTGTGTTTGATCCTAAAGGTAATAGGAAGTCACTGGAATTTCTTAAGCAGGAGGTGACATAGTTGAACCTGATGTTTAGGAAAATCACTTATTAGCTGAATGGAAGATGTACTGGAATGGGGAGAGACTTATGGCAGTCAGATCAACCAGCAGGTTATTGCAATAGTTCAGGCATGAGGAAATGAGGGTCTGAACCAGGGTTGTACAATTATCATCATAAGAACATATTAAAAAGATGTTACAGAGGTAAAATTGACAAGCCTTAGCAACATATTGGATTGGGGGTGAGTGGGTGGAGATAAGAGGGAGACATAGAAGACAACTGCTACATTGCAAGCCTCAATGACTGGAAGGATGGCAGTACCTTCTATAGTAACAGGAAAGTTTTAGAGGGTTTTGGAGGGGAGAAGATCATGATTTCAGTTTTGAACACACTGGGTTTAAAATGTCTGCTGGATGTCCAATCTGAGATGTTTAATATAAGCAGTTACACATACACGGGTGAAGGTCAGCAGGGGAGTAAGGACTGGAGAAGTAGATCTAAAAATCATCAACACAGAGATGATCATTGAATCCATAGGAATTGTTGAGATCACCAAGTGAAAATGGTATAAAGGGAGAAGAGGACAAAGCCCTGTGGGACATGACCTGGGCATGACCTGGATGAGGATCCAGCAAAGGAGACTGAGAAAGAGTGGTCAGATAGTTAGGATTAGGAGAGAGTGGTGTCCTGAAAACCTAGTGAGAAGAGAGTATTAGGGAGAAAACAGGGTTTTGACACTTTGACAGTGTCAAAGGCTTGCAGAAAGGTCAAGAAGGATGAGAATTGAGAAAAGGCCATTGGGTTTGGCAACTGACAGATCATTATTAACTTTGGAGAGAGTACTTTCAGTTGAATGACTGGAGAGAGTTAAGAGAGTGTGAAAGGATAGGAAGCAGAGGCACGTATTGTAGACATCTTTCTCAAGTTTAACCACAAAAGGCAGAAGAGATATGAGATAGAAGTATTAAATGAGTTTTTTGAAAATGGGAGAAACATGGTCATGTTTGCAGGCATTAGGGAAATAGCCAAATCTTCAACAAGAAGATATGGAAGATAAATGACAGTGGAGATGATTAGAGGCAGTAACTTGCAGGAGAAACATAAGGGAATGAGATCACCTGTGCAGGCAGAAGGGTTAACTTTGGCAATGAGAAAGGCCATCTCTTTGTGTTGGTTGATTGTTGTCCTTTGTTCTCAAAGAGGACCAAATTGATATCATACCTCTTTCTATGAGGCAGGGGTGAAAGAAGGGATAGAGGGCAGAAGGATCTGAGTGATATGAAAGACAGAGAGAAGACTGAGTTCTCAGTGAATGACCTCAATTTTTTCAGGAAATATGACAAGGTTTAAAGAGTTCTGAAAAAGTTTAGAAGGGCTACCATGCTAACTAGTGGGAAAGTGAATTAATTATGGAAGTGTAAGAGAATTGTCTAGACAGGGATAGGAACCTGAGACTTCAAGGTCCTCAAGTTCAGCCCTTTGACTGAATCCAAACTTCACGGAAGTCAAAGATCTGTTCTTGAGAACCTAGAGGGCCACTTGTGACCTTGAGGCCAAGGTTCTCCACCCCTGACAGCAGTGAGGACCCAGTTGAAGTTATATAACATAAATTTGTAGTGGCCCCAGTCACTATGTTTTCATGGTTTTCTATGGTTTCATTTGGTAATACATGAGTAGGAGGGAAGAAAAATGGAGTAATTCAAGACTTACACTTACAAAGCCTCAAGAGAAAAGGATAATGTAGAGTTGAACTGATTCACCAAGGGATCAAGATGAAAATGAGTGTGGCTAGTGCAAGGGTGATGGCCTGAAGCTTTGAAGATTGGAAGTCACAGTGTGGACAAAGCAGAGGCAAAGGCCAATAATAGACTAGGATAATAAAATAATGGAATTTCAGAGTTCATGAACATGAAGGGCAGTGCAGTTGTGAATGATGGCAGTTTCAAGGGTATCTTTGAATAAGGTCACAGGAAATAAGTAGGTTGAGGAACTGGAAGATTAGGGTATTTGAGGGAGTATCTATCTCTCTATCTATCTATAAACTAGAAAATGGAAGTAGAAAAGGAAAAGATTTAGGATGAAGGCAAGTTTTTTGCCTATGGAATAAATATTCCATAGGGCACAGGGAAAGGGTTGGGCAATATTTGGTTGGGATTTGGGGGTGAGAAAATTGAGGGGGATGAGAATAAGAAATCTGGTAGTCAGGGTTGGGAAATAGGGTTTAGATGACAAACTACTGGGGTTCAGAATGGAACGTGGAAGGTATGATCAGGTAGAAGTTTATAAATTATTAAGTGAAAAATTTAGATTTGCAAAGCCAACAGTTTTGTAATGGAAGCATGGAGTTATTTCAGAACCTTGGGCAAATCAGGTGAGGGGGCAAGAACTTGGAGCAGAAGTAGTGGTGATACTCTCCTTCTCCAAGGCAGGAGACCAGGCCGGAAACATGACATGGCAACCTCTCTCTACATCTCAGCAAGAGGAGACCAGTGAGATGAAATGGTGTTTCCCCTCTTTGCACAGGAGGTTGCAGATTAGGCAGAATATGTGCAAGGTATGAACATATCTCTCCACTTTACAATTTCATAAGAGCCTGGAAATCAGGCAAGAGACCCATGCAGTATGATGGAAACCCCACCCCCACCCCTTTCACTCCTATTAAACTCCTACTGGAGTCTGGAGATCAGACAGGAGACATGTGCTATAAGACAGAATTAACAGACAGAAGGCACCTCTCTTCTCCTCTTCCATTCTTGAGGCTGGAGGTCAGCCTGCATCTCCTCTTCCCTCAGAAGGATGGATACCAGGTAGGAAATGTGCAACAAATGGAAGGAATGCCTCACAATGGAAGGCTCCCCTACCTCTCCTCTTCACACTTCTACCAGGGGCTGGAGATCAGGCAGAAGATCTTGGCAAGATGGAAGGCTCATGGCAAGCATAAAGTACATGAAGAGGGGTAATGCATAATAAAACTAGGTAGGGTAGAGCCACATTGTGAAGGGCTTTAAACTCCGTAAAGAAATGTTATGATTAGAGCACTGGAGTCAGGAGGATCTGAGTTCAAATTCGGCCTCAGACACTTAACACAAAACTAGCCATGTGACCTTGGGCAAGTCACTTAACCCCAATTGCCCTACCTTCCCCCCTGCAAAAAGAAAAAAAAATCTAAAAAAAAAAAAAGAAATTGTCAAAAAAATGTTATTATTGATCCTAGAATTTTAGGTAGCCCCTGGAATTTATTGAGCAGAGGAGTGACATAAAAATCACTTCGGAAATACCATGAAGAAGGATTCAAGAGGAGAGTAGAAGACCAAGTAGGAGACTACAGCAATAGTCTGGGTGTGAGGCACAAAGGTCCTGGATTATGGTGATGACCCTGGGAGTGGAGAGAAGGAAACCAATGTAAAAGATGCAGAAGGAGACCTGGCAAGACCTGGAGATTCATTTCATATATGGAGTATTGAAGATACCAAAGTTGTGAAACTCTGTCTCCCAGTTTACTTTCATATCTCTTCCTTTCTCACTGTAAATCTGTCAGGAGGAGTTGGGGTGGGGGAGATAAGGCAGGATATGTAGAGCAAAGGAACATTCCTTCAGGAGTTAGTTACCTACATGAGTCACACATGTGAGTGTGCAATAGTTTCTCTCTCTGTCTCTCTCTGGTCTCCGCCTTTGTATCTGACCATTTGAGTTCTCTGATGCACAACTGAAGCAAAGAAGGCTGGCTCAATGAAAGAATGTTTATGTTTATATTGTTGTAATGTTATTTGGTAGAAGTATCAAACTCTTAGCTATACTGGCATTCACTTGTGACTCAGACCCCTAGTTTGTGACAGTGTTAAATATAATTTCCACTCCTTCTCAAACCCTAGTTCAGGCTCACATCTACTATTTCAATAACCTATAACTAGTTTCCCTACAGGAAGCAGGTAGGTGGCTAAGTGGATAGAGTGTCAGGCCTGGAACAAGAAAGACCCAAGTTCAAGTCCAGCCTCAAACACATACTGTGTGACCCTGGGCACATCATTTAACCTCTGTTGGCCTCAGTTTTCTCATCTATAATATGAGCTGGAAAAGGAAATGACAAAGCACTCCAGTATCTTCCAAGAAAACCCCACAGACAGTATATTCCACAGAGTCACAAAGAGTTTGACATGACTGAAAAAGTTACCCGAACTCTTTCTGAAGTCTCGTTCATTATCTACTCAGATATCAAAGTGATTTTTCTAAAGTGTAGATCTATCCGTGTTACCCTTCCTGCTTGCTCAGTGAATAGAAGCTCTATTACCTTCAGGACCAAATATAAACTCCTCTGTTGAGAATTAAAAGTTCTTCATACCTTTTCAGTCTTCTTGTATTTATTACCCTCCATACACTCCACCTTCCAGCTATGCTGGCCTACTTGCAATTCATTAAACATCATCTCTCATCTTCATGCCTTTGCACAGACTATGCCCAATGCTTGGAATGTTCTGCCCCCTCACCTCCACCTCTGAGCTTTTGTCTTCCTTCAAGAGGAAGCTCAAAGCCCATCTTCTTCAGGAGATCTTTACTGGTCTCTCACTCTTTCAGATGACTTATCTGTTCTTTATGTAGCGTGTATGTGCTTAGTTATTTCCATGCTGTCTTCCCAATCAGAATGTGTACTCCTTGAAGGCAAGGACTGCCTTTCTTTCTATTCTTAGTGCTTAGCACAGGGCCTGGTTATATAGTATGCATTTAAGAAATGTTGCTGATTTACTATTTTCATAGCTTCAGTGTTACATGGCCTCTGGGACAGGGTATCTGTACCCACATTAGTGTTCTCTGGCTGATAATATAAGGTAAAGTCATAGTGGGTTGGTACTGCTACCTATCTCTTTCAAGCAGCATTCAATTAAGCAATGGTCAGAATGTTGGTGAATTGTTATTAATTCACATTTGCAACTTTGTACATAATACATACTATGTAATGCATAATAGGAATTTGTATGTAATAGGAATTTGAAAACTGCCTAACATGCGGGGATTTGTAGTTCAAAGGAAATTTCAGTCCAGAGAACCATTTAGGATTATCCCTGACGAAGAAGGTAAACTTGAGTAGTGCCTGAGAATTCTTTTTTTTTTTTTTTGGCAGGCAGGGCAATTGGGGTTAAGTGACTTGCCTAAGGATACATGGCTAGTAAGTGTTAAGTGTCTGAGGCTGGATTTGAACTCAGGTCCTTCCGATTCCAGGGCTGGTGCTCTATTCACTGTGCCACCTACCCTGAGAATTTTTAGAGGGATACATTCAATCTTCATGACATAGACTAAGAGAAAAGAAGTGAGCATTTCAAGAGCAGAGGAGAGAGAGCCTCCCTTAATGATCCGACCCAGAATCTGTGACAAAAGTACGACAACAACCAACAAATGGAAAAAAACAAAGGAAGATGGTGAAAGGAGGCTTGAACTACATAGGATCCAGAAGGGAGAGATTAAGGACAGCTTTCAAGTCCGATAAAGCAACTTAGTAAAAGACAGGGACTGAAGCTATTGCTTGTATTTACCTCTTCAAAGACTAAGGAAATATCTGCTTTTTCTCCAAGCATCTCTCTAGTAAGATACTCTAACATACTTTGCTTGCTTCTTTTTGCCTAAACATTTCTTGTATTATCCTGATTTTTGCCTCAAACATAAAGAGATCTGGAGTCAGCTAGAGATAAACATAAATTTAAATTAGGGCAGATTGCCAAATCTCTGCATGAATGTCAGGAATTTTCTTATCTGGGGAGCAAGATTCTTGTGATTGTTTTCTTATGTAGTTTTTCATCTAATATAAACTACTTATAACAGCAAAAAAGGGTTTACATGGATCTCTGAAGGCCATCATTTTGCCTCTAAGATATAAAAAAGTGAGTTAATTGTTGTAAGAGTGTGTGGTTAAATAAATAAATTGCCAGAGAAAAATGGGGTGAGGAGAAGGTGATAACAACATACTGATAACAATAAATAACCGATAACACCCCAACATCCATTCTCTTTTCATCTAAACCCTTCTCCCCTCCTACCTTCCCTATTACTATAGAGGGCAACACCATACTCCCATCTCCCAGGCTTGCAACCTAGGAGTCATGCTCAACTCCTCACTATCTTTCCCCGTACTCCTGTACTACCATATTCCAGCTGTTGCCAAAGCCTGTTAATTTCACCTCTGCAACATCTCTTAAATATGCCCCCTTCTCTCCTTTGATAGTGTCACCACTCTAGTGCAGACCCTCATCACCTCATGCCTGGACTATTGTTAATACCCCATTGGAAGGTTTGCCTGCCTTGAGCCTTTCCCTATCCCAATCCGTCCTCTATTCAGCCATAAAAATGACATTCCTAAAACATATATCACATCATGTTATCTGAGAAAGTATCGAAGAAAACTGAGCAGACATCATAGAAACAGAAGGTAAAGTAGAAATGGAAAGAATCCACTGATCACATCCTGAAAAACTTCCCAAAATGAAAACTCCCAGTAATATTTTAGCCAAATTCCAGAGCTCCCAGGTGAAGGAGAAAATACTGAAAGCAGTCAAAAAGAAATAGTTTAAATAGAGCCACAGTCAGGATTATATAAAATTATATAAGATTTAGCAGCTACCAATATAAATAAATGAAGAGCTTGGAATATGTTATTCCAGAGAGTGAAGGATCTAGGCTTACAACTAAAAATAACCTACTCAACAAAAAACTATGTATAATTTTAGAGGATCTTTAATGAAACAGAACACTTTCAAGCATTTGAGATGAAAAGACCAGAGCTGAATAGAAAATTCAACATACAAATATAGGAGCCAAGAGAAATATAAAAGTTTATACATGAGAAAGAAATAATAAGAGACTAAACCAGGTTAAACTGTTTATATTCTTAAATGAGATGATACAACTCCTCAGAACTTTATCACTAGGGATCTTAGAGGAAGTCTAATCAGACAGAGGGCCTGGGTGATACTCTGTTGTGTTTGGATGATCTCAAAAGAAGAATGGAATGTATGGGGAAGAGGAATGCACTAAGAGAGAAGGGGAAAGGAGAGGTACAATGGGGAAAATTATCTCACATAAATGAGGTGCACAAGGAGTAGTTTATACAGCAGAGGGGACAGTGAGAAGGGAGTGGATATCATTTGAACATCACTCTATTCTGAACTGTTTAAAGGAGGGAAAAATAGGAGTGGCTAGGTGGCACAGTGAGTAAAGCACCAGCCCCAGAGTCAGGAGGACCTGAGTTCAGTTCTGGCCTCAGACACTGTAATGGGAATGTAAATTTTTCAGATCTTCCCTGCCCCTAGGCTAAAGTGCACCTGAAGCCTGGGGTGGGAGACTTGTTTTTCAGTAGATACTTCCTGATTGGCCAGTGAGTCAATAAGGTTGTTACATTCTCTGAGCCAGGAGAAGGCTATAAAGCCCTGATGTGCAGCTTTGTTTTGGGGCTCACTTTGAGAAGTGTTCTGTGATTTGATATGGATTCTGGGAAGCCATTATCCAGAGCCCCCCGGCTTTGAAAAACCCAGATGTTGAAACCCAGATATTGATTTGGTATGGATGTTATGTTTGGACAGTTTGGAAAGCTGTCTACTTGATCTGTTTCTGTCTTGATAATTCTGCCTGTATACTTTGAAGTTCGGGGTGCTGACCTTTTTCCCCTGAACGAGGTAAATGATATATGTTTGACTGATTAAAGTAAGCTTGTTAACCCATTTTGAGTTGCTCTCCTTTATCAAAGCAGATCCAAGAACCTGTATGGGCAGCAAACCCTGAGGATGCTTGGGGTGCTTGCTGCTATAGACACTTAACACCCACACCAAAAAAAAAACAACAACTAGCAGTGTAACCTTGGGCAAGTTACTTAACCCCAATTGCCCTCCAAAAGGCAAAAATAAAATAAAATAAAGGAGGGAAAAATATGTATACACACAGTTGGTTGCAGAAATACATCTTACCCAGCAGGCAGATGGGGAGAAAAGGCATTAAGGGAAAAGAGATGAATAAGAAGGAGAACAGATTAAGGGAGTCATTAGTCAGAAGCATAACAGACTCTTAAAGAGGAAGGAGAAAGGGGGGGGGGAGAGAGAAGAATAAATATAAGCAAATGAGATGGGGGAAAATACACAGAAATCATAACTCTGAATGTAAATGGGATGAACTCATCCATAAAACAAAAAAAGATTGCAGAATGGATAAAAAACCAGAATCCAGCAATATGTTGTTTACTAGAAACGTACTACAATCAGAAAGATACTAGAGCAGAATTTATTATAGTTGGAGTTAAAAAGGTAGGGGTAGCAATCATGATATCAGAAAAAGGAAAAGCAAAAACAGACCTAATTAAAAGAGAGAAGAGGAAAAAACCTATATTATGCTAAAAAGTTACCATAATTAATAACAATACCAAACATATGCATCAAATGACACAATATCTACATTCTTTTGTTTTTTTGCCTTTTGGAGGGCAGTTGGGGTTAAGTAACTTGCCCACGGTTACACGGCTAGGTTTTTTGTGTGTGGGTGTTAAGTGTCTAAAGCTGGAACTGAACTCAGGTCCTCCTGACTCTGGGGCCGGCACTTTACTCACAGCGCCACCTAGCCACCCCTGACAATATCTACATTCTTAAAGGAAAATTTAAATTAATTACTGGAGGAAAGGGTATAACTATAATACTGAGGAGAGGGGGGTCTCAATTTGTCCCCTTTCAAATACAGAGAAATATAACCATAAAAAGAGAAGTTAAGAAGAAAAGAATTTTAGTAAAGATAGATATGATAGACCTGTAGAGAATACTGAATGGGAATAGAAGTGAGTATACTTATTTCTCAGCTGTGCATGGAAAACTGATCATGTATTAGGGCACAAAATCTTTACAAAGAATGCAGAAAAGAGGAAATGTTAAATACCTCTTTTACTGACCATAATGCAAGAAAGAAAAAAAAACTTGCATTCAAGCAAAGATTAAAAATTAATTGGAAACTGGATAATTTAATCTTAAAGAATGGGGGTGGGGGTGGTCAAAGGATAAATCATAGAAACAACCAATAATTTCATTAAAGTTAATTACAACAGTGAAACAACATATCAAAATTTGTGGGATATAGCCAAAGCAGTACCTAAGGGAGAAATTTCTATCTCTAAACACATTAATGAAGGAGAAAAAGAATTGATCAACAAATTGGACAGGCAACTAAAAAAATTAGGAAATCAACAAATTAGAAATTTTCAATTAAACACTTAAATAGAAATTCTAGAAATCAAAGGAGATATTAACAAAATTGAAAGCAAAAGAAAATTTAATAAATAAAACTAGAGGTTTATTTGGAAAAAATAAATTAGTTATGCTAGTAGCTAATTTAATTTAGAAAAATAAAGAAGAAAACCAAACTACCAGTATCAAAAATGGAAGAAGAAAAAAGAAAATTCACAACCAAGAAAGAAGAAATAAAGCAGTTATTAGGAATTACTTCACCTAGCTAAATTAGAATAAAACTGACAAGCTAAATGAAATGGATGAATATTTGCAAAAATATAAATTGAGCAATCCATAAATGAATGTTCCAAAGGAAAAAAATCTCAGGACCAGATGGTTTTACAAGAGAATTCTACCAAATATTAAAGAACAATTAATTCTGATACTACATTAATGTTTTGGGAGGAAAAGGTAAAGAAGATATCCTACCAAATTAATGTTATAAGATAAATATAGTATTGATGCCTAAAACTAGTTAAAATAGAGGAATAAAGTACAGACCAATTTCCCTAATGAATATTGATGCAAAATTTTTAAGTATAATACTAATAAAGAGATCATAGCAATATATCACAAAGATCATACATGACCAGGCTGGATTTATTTAAGGAATGCAGGTATTATTCAATATTAGGAAAACTATAAACATAACTAAACATTCTAATAGCAAAAACAACCAAAATTATCATTTCAATAGATGCAAAAAAAGCTTTTGACAAAATTGCTACACTTGTTACTATCTTAAAAAAAAACCTCTAGAAAGCATAGAAGTAAATGGAGCTTTAAAATAAGTAGTATCTCACTAAAACCAAGAGCCAGAATTATGAGGAAAAGTTAGAAGTTTTTCCAATAAGATCGGAAGTGAAATAAAGATGTCCATTATCACATTACAATTCAGTATTATACTAGAAATACTAGCTATAGTAATAGAATAAGAAAAAGAAATTAAAAGAATACGCAAAAGCAAAGAAGAAACAAAATCATGGGGGTTCTGGGGGAGATAATAGGATAGTTTATTTAGAAAACCCTAGAAATTCAACTAAAAAACTAATTATAATTAACTTCAGCAAAGTTTCAGGATATAAAACAAGCCCACATAAATCATCTGAATTTCTGTATATCACCAACAAAATATATATGGGAGTCTTTCTCAGGACATATGTAGACACATACTCCCTCTCTTGCTAGCTTGGTTCATTCAGTCTAACTTGCTTTCACTTTGGCAGGTCTAGGTATAGAAAGATCATTGCTACATGGTTACATTCAAATTCTCTTGGTGTCAAGGGATAATCCTATTGAGGTTATTGTCTCCTTCTAGTCACCAATCTAGCTATTAAGCATCCGCCAATACATTTGTTTATATATCCAGCCACTTATAAAACAACTTTGCCCTTAAAAAATCCATTTATTTAGGAATAAAGGTTAAAAAAAAAGCCCACCCACTATAGATGCCTTTATATTAAAGCAGCTGCAAGCATAAAAATACATTATAATCTACACATAAACTTTGGCCATACTCTCCCACAGATGCATTCAGTATCTTTGGGAGAGTAGGCACACTCAGAAACCTGTCAAGAAAGCACACAAGGGAGGAAAATCCATGTGCTTGGGGAAACTCACACCTTATTCCTGAAGACCTTGATGTAATTTATCTATTCAGGAACTTATGTGCTACATGAAACTATTTCTCTGCTTACTGATTGTCTTTGGTCCTCACCACTCTTAAGTTGGACAATTCCTTGTCTATACTCAAAGTTAGCATTTGCAGACTCTTCCAATTTATAATCCTCTTTAAAGGGTATAAAAAAAAATGTTTCCTCTTAATGTGAATCACAGGGATGTTGAAGACAGAAAACTGCAAAGCTCATCAGAATGGCTCTCTCCTAGGTTTAAAGGTCAGCCCAGGCTGTTATCCAAATGCTGATTTCTCTAATCAGAACAGAGCTCAAATCAACATAACTCATGTTTATTCTTTAAGCAAGGCAAAAAAAAAAAAAAATACACACACACACAAAAAACCCTAACTAGCTCTCTAAGATACAAAGTAGCTGCAAAGCTTGCTTTCTTTTCTGGTTTCCCTTTTCAAACCTGCTGTGGGAACAGAGAACAACAGGCACTTAGGAAAAGTTTAATTTCTCTCCAACTCTAGGCCATTGTCAAGGACAATTACCTGTCCAATAACTATTACTTGGCCAACGAAATCAATTCTCTCTCCTACATGTCAGGAATTTGAAAAGGCCTTCTGTCAGATGACTGCCTCTACTACCTATCACTCTAATGAACATGTTTTCCAACCCTTCAATGTTTTCAATCTTGACCACATATTCTTATTACCACTTAACATTCAGGTTCCTTACCTAGTTTCCTTTATCTGCCATGACTTAGCCTCCTGGTAGTCAATGAATCACCTTTCACTCCTCTTCCTCCTCCTCCTCCTCTGGTAGTCATACTCTTACATGAGGGTGCTCTGTCCAAAGGAATGTAAATTTTGACCACTTATACTTCACAAAGCATCTTGAGGTTTGGGTGCTATTTTTTTTCTTCCACATTTATTTATTCTATCATTTTAAAAAACTGTCTCCTATAGTTTTCATTTATAATTTCTTGAAATATAGCTCTGAAAAACCAGGCTTTGATAAAGCCCACTGGGATACAAATTAAGGTACTTGACTATACCTTTAAATTCAAATTGTTCTGGCTTTCATTGATGGGTCAACAACAGGCCCCTGTCCAACCCTCTCTTGCTCATTGTTTGGGTTTTGATGGCTCAGAGTGAATGTAAATAGCAATTGTTTTTGTTCTGGCCTGAAACTCTGAGGATCTTCCCCTTCCCTATTGTAATGCCATGCACAAGCAGCTTTCCAGAAGAATGCTACCATGAACAGCTTTTAAGTTTCTGATTACATGGTATAGTGAACACTCTATTCAACAACAAATCAAAGTAAAACATTCACAATAAATCAAGGTACAGCATTCACAATGTTACAACTTATCACAATATAGTATTCGCAACAGCTTATCATTAAAATGGCCACATAGTTTTCACCAAAGTGGTCACAATATTTAGAACAAAGAACAATCATCTCAAAGTACAATAGTCGAAGTCTTCCACTGTGGGGCACACTAAGTTAACTCAATCAGTCACTTATTCAGCAATCAATCACTAAGTACAATCATTACAAAATACACAAACACGCCACCCCTAGGTCACTAGTAAACTACAATTTCATCATTACTCAGTACCCAGGGAGAGGTCTTTTCATCTTGACTTGGGTCGGGTTGTCAAATTCTCTGGATCCCCTTCCATGGTCCCTGATTCTACCTAGATTCACCAACCAGACTGTCACCTGGGTTCAATGGCAGACAGCTCCCAGTTCCTTGTTCAGCTCTCTGGGTAGGTCCTGCTCCACACTGAAGTTCACAGGGTCCAGTCCATCTCAAATCCTTCACAATTTCTGCTTCTGGGAATTCAAGGCTCAACCAAGCCACAAACAAAATCCCTGCATCCCTGTCATGCTTCCTCAGTCTTCTGCAGCTCATTCAAAAAATCAGAATCACCTTATCCAGTCTGCGATAAGGGGGCTCCTGGGTTCCTGGGCTCCTGTTCAGAAGAAGCTTCACCACCACAAGTTCTCAGGAAATTCTGGCTCAGTTCTGGATTTTCTCTTCTGTAGCTGCTCTGTCTCCAGATTGTTGTCCCAAGAAATTCTGACTGTGCCTCTCTGGGGCTTTTCTTATACACATAGCATTAGCTACTTCCTGTTTCAGCCAACCCCTTCTTCTTATGTCAGGAACAGGGATTCATACCTTCTGTTTCTTTCACAGAGATTTGATTAATTACTAAGTGGTAAGTACCTGCTTACTTGCCAATACAAAAAGGGGTCTTCAAATTCAAATTACATTACCATTACACTTATTGATTCTTTTATGAAGGCAAACTAGATCATTTTTTGCCTCCATTCTTACCTAGCCTTTAATTATTGAATGTTTCCTCAGATACACTGAGACCTAGGGAAGATCTTAGCACCTTTCTAGCACCTCAGGACAGTGTGAGGGACCTTAGAATCCTTGGGCCTAGGCTCTTTTGATCAGAGCACTGTGGCACTGTGTTGGTAAACACAGTGCTGGTTGCTGTCTGCTGACACTCCCTGAGATTTTCAAGGTCCTCCAACCTGGGCTTTCTGAATTGACGTTAATCTGTCCCAGGGGAACCTTCTACTCTTGCCACCTCTGGACACAGAGCCATGCAGGCTACATGTATCCTATCTCTACTCCTTCTGGCTTTCACTTTGCTTGGATATCATTGGGATAAAAGTTAGCATTGTTCTCACTTGGTTTTCTTTTTTTTTTTTTTTTAAGCAATCGGGGTAATTTTTTAAGTAACTTGCTCAAGGTTACACGGCCAGTTATTTCTGGGTGTGGTGCTGAGTGTCTGAGCCCGGGATTCGATCTCCAGGTCGTCCCAACACTGGAGCCGGTGCTCTTACTCGCTGAGCCACCTGGCCGCCCCTTCTCACTTGGTTTTCTTGATCATTATTTGGTCTGGTATGAACTTCAAAGTTTTGTTCCAAAAGTCTTTTTTATATATACATTAGTTTTTACCTCAGACACTTACTAGCTATAAGACCTTGAGCAAATCGCTTACCCTGTATTTACCTTAGGTTGCTCAACTGTAAATTGGGAGTAATTATAGCACCTACATGGAAAGTTGGGGAGATTGGATTGATATTGATAAAGCACTTGATACAGTATCTGGCACAGAGTAGGTGTTATATAAATGCTAGTTATTGCTGTTGTTGCTGTCTTCAAATGTTTATGACTTCTTGTAGTTTGGGTTTTTTTTTTTAGTTTTATCTTCCTTAGTCAAAATATACTTATATGCAAATAATCTGAGGGACAATTCCCTTCTGTTCTCAAGTGGTTAACATGGTCTATCAATCCATGAATTGTTTCTTTGTGTTCATGTTTTCTAGTTATGAATAAATAACATTTTTTTCTCTTTTCCTCTAAACCACCAAATTATACATACTCATGCAAGTGAGGGTTTGTTTTCTGTCCAAAATTGCTCAAATCTCATCTAAAATCTATGGTTTCTTCATATACATTTATATCTTTAATTAAGTCAGAGTTCTTCTGTTGCTTTTAGGTACCAAGGTGTTCATCTATAACAGCAACAGTATCCTACATCCTTTAACAGCTGGTAAAATTCTTTCTGTCCCTTTTGGTATTAAATTAGTCTTATGACTGTATCAGTGTCTTATAGGGACAGTTTACTATACTGTGTCTTGATTTTTGTAAGTTTTCAGGTCCCAGATCAATTCTTTTATGAAGGCAAAGTAGGCCATCTTTTGGACTTACTTCTTATCTAGCCTTTAACTACTGAATGGGCATTTCCTCAGACAAACCGAGATATGGGAAAGACCCTACCTTAAAAAGGCCAAGGTCTCCCACTGCATGTCTTGCCACTGGACTCCAATGGATCTGGAAGACAGAATGAATCTTATGACTTTGCACAGCTCTACCTCACTTAAATCAAGTTCATTTGCAAGTCAAGACATCATTCTCTTGATGTCATTGGCCCTCTTCCAGAACAAAGGATGAACAACAACAACAAAAGTTCTCCACAAATATCTCTTGGAATCTCACTTAGACTGTAAGATTTCTGAGGACAAGATCAATAAAATCCATACCCTTTCTTCCTTCTTTTTTCCTTCCTTTCTTTCTTCTTTTCCTCATAAGTTAATCATTTAATCATTTATTAAGCATCCACTATGTATGAAATACTCAGCTAATGTTAGAGATACCAAGAAAACACTAAAATCATCCCTGCCCTCATGGAATTTACATTCTAATGGTAGAGAGATTGTGTGTGTATGGATATTTATACTCATAGGTACTTTTGTATGTATATACAAGACATACAAAGTTAAGACAAGATAATCTTGGATGAGAAGGCAGAAGCAGCTGGGAAAGTTTTTGGCAGAAGTGGCAGTTAAGATAATTCTTGAAGGAAAACAAGAATTCTGAGATACAGAGGAAAGGCAGTGGTCAACGCAAAGGCAAAGAGACAAGAGAATTTAGCAATCAGTAGACATTCAATTAGATGTTGAGGATCCAAAATGAAAGTGTATACATATTTTAATATACAATATTTCCTTCAGTAAGCATGTAAACAAAGTCTGTGCATAAAATATGAGTGGAAAAAGAGCAAAACTAGGAATAAGGGAGACCTCAATACTAGTCTTTTTTTTTTCAAATGCTTTATAACTTCTGGTTTACACCATTCATTTTTGTCACATTTTGAATTAAAAAAATTTTCCCTGTTTTTCCCCTACCCACTGCCCCAAAATAGCAGTCCCACAGGATATCCCCTCCAATCTGCTCTCTCCCATATCTTTTCCCATACCCCCTTCGACTTTTCCAGCAGGCCATGGTGGATCTCTATGCCCCAGTGCCTGTATATCTTATTTCCCAATTACATGAAAAATAGTATTAATAATAGTATATATATATATATATATATATATATATATATATTTTATTTTTTTTTTTTTTTTAACATTTGATTTTAAAACTTTGAATTCCAGATTCATTCCCTTCCTCCCTTGTCACCCACCCTTACTGGGAAGATAAGCAATTCAGTATAAGTTGTACATGTATAGCTATGCAAAACAATAACATAGTAGATATATTGTAAAAGACTGCCTATATTTCCCTCCCTCCTATCCCACCTCTCACTTGTTCTATTCTCTACTTTGATCCTGTCCCTTTTCAAAAGTGGGTGCTTCCAACTTCCCTCCCCCCTCAGCCTGCCCTCCCTTCCATCATCTTCCCTCTCATCCCCTTCCCCCCTACTCTCCTATAGGGTGAGATACCCTATTTAGTGTGTATGTCATTCTCTCCCTGAGCTAATTTCAATGAGAATAACATTTTGCCTTTTTACCTTCCTGTTCTTCCCCTCCATTGTAGCTATTTTCCCTTGCCTCTTCTATATGAGATAATTTACCCCATTCTGTCTCTCCCCATCTCCTCTCATTATATTCTCTCTCACCTCTTAATTTCACCTTTTAAGTATCATCCCTTCCATTAAATTCGTCCTGTGCCCTCTATGTATACATGTAAATATATATACACACATTCACATATGTATTCATATGCCCATATACCCTCATGTATAGACATATATTCCCTTCAACTATTTTCATACTGAGAAAAGTTTCATCAGTTATAATTATCATTTTTCCATGTAGGAATATAAATAGTTCAACTTTGATAAGTTCCTTATGATTTCTTTTCCCTGTTTACTTTCTCATGCTTCTCTTGCTTCTTGTATCTGAATGTCAAATTTTCTATTCAACTCTGTTTTTTTCAGCAAGAATACTTGAAAGTCCTCTATTCCACTGAATGACCATATTTTCCCCTGAAACATGATCCTCAGTTTTGCTGTGTAGGTGATTCTTGATTTTAATCCCAGCTCCTTTGACTTCCAGAATATCATATTCCAAGACCTTCGATCCCTCAGTGTCAAAGCTGCCAGGTCCTGGGTTATCCTGATTGTGTTTCCACAATATTCAGATTGTTTCTTCCTGGCTGCTTGTAATATTCTCTCCTTGATCTGGGAATTTCAGAACCTGGCTATAACATTCCTAGGAGTTTCCTTTTGGGGATCTTTTTCAGGAGGTGATCAGTGGATTCTTTCAACCTCTATTTTGCCCTCTCGTTCTAAAACATCAGGGCAGTTTTCCTTGAGAATTTCTTGGAGGATGATTTCTAGGTTCTTTATTTGATCATGGCTTTGAAGTAGTTCAATAATCTTTAAATTATCTCTCCTGGATCTATTTTCCAGGTCGGAGGTTTTTCCAATGAGATATTTCACATTGCCTTCTATTCTTTCATTTGTTTGGATCTCTTTAACAGCATCATGATTTGTCATAAAGTCACTAGCTTCCATTTGCTCAAATCTAATTCTGAAGGAATGATTCTCCTCAGTGAGCTTTTGAGGTTCTTTTTCCATCTGGCAAATTTGGCTTTTTAAGGCATTCTTCTTCTCATTGCCTTTTTGAGCCTCTTTTGCCATTTGAGTTGGTCTATTTTTTAAGGTGTTATTTTCCTCAGTCAAGCTGTTAACTCTCATTTCATAATTTTCTTGCATTGTTCTCATTTCTCTTCCCAATTTTTCCTCTACTTCTCTTACTTGCTTCTTAAGGTCCTCTATGGCCTGTAACCAGCTTGTATTTTTCTTTGAAGCTTTTGGTGCAGGAGTTCTGACTTCACTGTCTTCCTCCTGTTCCATGCTTTGATCCTTTTTGTCACCAAAATAGGAGTGTAAAGTTGGGGTACCCTGTTTATTTTGCTTCCTTTGCTCGCTTATGTCACCACTCAGTCACTTGACCCCTAGGCTTTTTGCCACAGTAGGACCTTGCCACCAGACAGGGGAGTTTCATACCAAATGCTGGGGTTTTCTCAGCTGCTGAAGGTATTAGTTGGGTGCCCTCTCTGAAGCCTCCACACACTTTCACAAGCTGGTTGCACACCTCAGGACCTCCACCCTAGACCGCAATCCAGATCTAAGCAGGTTAAAGCAAGAGCAATTACCCCTCAGACTGGCCACTTGGTCCCCATACACTCTGCAGGCCAGGAGCTGAAGTTGCCATGTGATGGGGGCTGCAAGGCCGTGGCTTCTCAGCGGCTTCTCACCCCTGGGACAAAAGCTGATGCACTCCCAACTATTGGATCCCAAAGTCCACACTGCACTGACCTCTCACTTTGTCCTTTGCATCTATGTGTTGATAATTCTGGAAACCGCCACAGCTGCTGGTGATCTGAAGTCCCTCCAGCCGGTGGTTGGTCAGGCCTGCCCTGGGTCTAAAACCTCTGGCTCTGCTCCCAGAGCACCATGCTTCTCTGTGTCATTTTGTGGGTTCTGTAGCTCCAAAGTTTGTTCAGAGTCCCCTTTTTACATGAGTTGGGGGAGGTGAAAGCCAGAGCCCCACGGAACTCCTGTTTCTACTCCACCATCTTCAATGCTAGTCTTACTTGATCACTAACTTGTGTGAGCTCAGTCAATTTCAATATGCTTTAGTTTTCTCACTGATTACATTGGGATAATAATATCAGTTATACTTTCATCAAAGGATTAAAATAGAGCTAAATGAGATCATAGAATATGAAAGCACTTTGAAAAGTATCAAGCACCAAGTTTGGCCCCAGAGAAGAGTTGAGAAAATGTAGCTCTTTCCCTTCTTTGCAGAGGTGGGATACTGTGGGAGTGGAATGTTGCATATACTATCAGCCATGATTGATATGTTGGTGTGGCTGAACTTTGCTTTTTTCTTTTTTAATCTTTGTTACTAGGCATCGTTCTTTGGATATAAGACAGGGAAGAATATACCCTGAGATTAAAGTGACATAGAAAAAAATCAACTAAAAGATTTTTGAGAATAAAAAGTATAAACGATTATGCAAATGTAAAGTATTATTAGGTTTCCAGATGATATTACTTTTGAATTTGTTTACAGGGTTCTCCCCTTGCAGTTTGTGACTATTTCTGTTCATGATGCTCCAAAAATGTGCCTCAAAGTAAAGTTGGTGAGTGGACGTGCCTACTATCTTCAGCTTTATGCCCCCTCACATAAACAGGACATTCTATTCCAACAATGGATTGAGCTCATCTCTTTCTTGAAGTCTACTATAAAATCACAGAAGGCCACTGCCTTTACAGTAGGCCGAAAAGTTTCAAGCATCCGTGAGAACACTGGCAAAATGACCAATGCTGAGCATGATATTCAAGTAAGTCACACTGAGGATATTAAATATTTAATATTAATATGCAACCAAAGGTTATGCATTCTACTTGCATTTAAGGTAGTCTGATGGGATTAATTATCAATGTGCTAAGAATATTCTCTTGGAGATTCAATTTTAATATTGTTTATGCCTATAGAACAAAGTGGTTGGCAAGAAAATCACAATTCTAGGACATGTCTGCTGATCTGAGATCAAGAGTTACCCTCACTATCACCAAACATGTATATAGATACCCATAAAGATACATAGCATTATACTTATTTCTAACTAACAGTTTTAAGATGAAAGAAAATTGATTAATAATGGAGCAGATATTCCAGAGGGTGATGTCAAGATCTTAGATATGACTATATCTGTGTGCAGATGGGGTAGGGTGGAGGAATAGGTCAAAGGAAATTAGTAAATTGAGGAACAGGGAGATTAAAATATCAGTGCTTGAAATCCCTTGGTATGAGAGCATGAGTTGGGGAGGACAGCCAGGTCCTGAACACACTGAGGAAAGAAGGAGGGTATCATGGAAGTCTTTAAACAAGTTACCATCGATAGAAAAGTTAGTGAAAGAAGGAAGACTTCAAGGAAAAACCAAGAGTTCAGTTTTGAATATAGTGAGATTGAGGTATCAGTGGTATACTAAGGTGGAAGTATCTAATAGGAAATTAGAAATGCCTAATGTGTGAGGTTAGGGGTAGAGATCTAGACTTGGGAGTTATTTATATAAAGTTGCTAGAGAGTTAACAGCAAGAGAGGAGAGATAGAGAACTGAATAAGCCATGAATAGATACATACACAGGCTACTCCCTTGTTTAACATTTACACTCCAAGATTCCCAGAATGTGGCTGCTATCTTAGATTCAAGGGATAACTCTATGGGGTTATATTTCCAACACTTTAACTCCTGAATTTCCAAAGGTGTTCTTCCCATGAACAATCACCTAGTAGAATAAATTAATTCTTAGTAAAGGCACTTGCTTGAATACATAGCAAGAACAACAATTGCAAAAATATTTCTACCTCATCGAGAGTGTACTTTCCCCACAATATATGCTACTTTTGTGAAAAGAATAGGCATAAAACTAAAGTATAACTGTAGTGAGGTATACATATAGGGAACACATGTGGAAAAGGGGTAATTAACAAAACCTGGGACTAGAAGCTCTTTCTTGAGTCCACAGCCTGAAGGGTCATGTTCTTGAAGCTACCTCTTTCCTTGACTGACTGGCTCTATTTGCCCTCAGTATATCTCTTTGCTCCTACTAGTACAGTCTCTTGGATGACATAGTCAAGTCAGTGGTAGGAGAGAGAGAATTGTTTCAAGCAAAATTAGCTCCCTTTTAAAAAACATTTTAAAATTTATTTCTTTAAATATTTCCCAATTGCATTTTTTTTAACATTTTCAACATTCATTTTTTAAAATTTTGAGTTCCAGATTCTCTCCTTTCCCATTTCTCCCATCCCCCTTGAAAGGTCAAGTAATATATCAATTATACATATGAAGTCATGTAAAACATATTTCCAGACTAGTGATGTTGCACAAGAAAACACATACACACACACAGACACAAGAAAAATAAGGAAAGTGAAAAAAAAGTGTGCTTCAATATACACTCAGAGTTCATCAGTGCTCTCTCTAGATACGGATATCATTTTTTTTTTATCATATTGAAGTGACTCCTTTTTGAGGACCTTTTTCTTCTTCCACTTCTGGGTTTAATTCTCAAACTGGTGAACTTGTGAACAAATTGATTAAAATTAGTCTAGCTGTTTTATGTCCACAGTGGTGTGATTAGCTTGTTTTGTAATCAGTCAGACTGTTCCCTTCTTGGCCCAATCACCAATACAGTTCATACCTCATAAAGGGATCACACATATTTTATGAAACATTGTTTACACATGAAAACCTCTTCATGTATGATAACACTAAACTCCTTGGGATTATATTCTGCCTTCATAGTTACATTAATTGAAGAGGGAAGTAAAAACCCTTCTCTTATATTCTACTCCCAATTAAACATTTGTTATCAGCAAATAAACCAGAGTGCTTTCAACAAAGTCCATAAATCCCAAACTCTGGATAGCTCTTGGGGGAGATTCAAGCACTGTCCTTTCTAGTGCCTTCCCCACTTCATTACACTAAGAGAAAACAGAGAAAAGTCCATATGATACAATTTAGTATCAGGAAATTAACATTACTTTCAAATGCATGGTGATTCAACTTAACAGGATTTGTCATTTGACAAATTCTCATAGGTTAACCCCTGCAAAAACATTTCCTACCCAAAGACAATAAGCAAAGGGAAAAGAAAATCAGGTTTCTCATCTCAGAAGGAAAGCTTGCTTCCCTAGAATACATAAAGTTTTATTCACAGAGCTGAAGGACCTGGGATCAACTGGAAAACAACCCTTCATCCTTCAGGTGAGAAACCAAGCTACCCCTGGCTTGGTGCTGACTCACTGGCACCAAGAAGCAGCAAAGTTCCTCTCAGAGGTCCTTTCCCTCTCCATCTCCAACAAGGGGACCTTTTGCTTTGAGTTCAGTTAGGTACCAAGTACTATAACAAACTAGCACTGGATCCAGGGGGCCTGAGGAACTCACTCTCTTCTAAAGGACTTCTTTGCTCTTGACTTCATATATAGATCAACTTTAATCCCAGAAAATTCCTCCTGGGTACCTGCAACAACATACAGGTCCTTGAAACAGACAGGGAAATCCAACTACAGGTCCTAACAAAATATCTCATGCTCAAGGTACCCTAAAAGGTCTCCAGGAATCCTTTCATATGTAAGGAGAATCTTCCTGGAGTTTTAGACAAAAAAAATGTTCTCTGGGTCCTTATATCATATGGTAACTACCCAAATTTTCTCCAAGGATGCCTGAAATATATAAAGAATATAATTAGAAGTCTAAACTCACCCCTCAGGACAAGTAGATTAACTTAAAAAGAAAATAAATTTAGAAACTCCCAAAAGAGTTGTGAGGATCCCTCAAATGGACTGAGTCATTAGGGTTGATTACTGTGAGTTTCTAGGCCAGCAAGCAAACCTTATCCTATGGACCTGCATTACATGAAGATCTCAGAAATGCTGTCTTGACCCATCATAATAAAGGGAGTAGTCTAGTCAGATGTGTCAAACATGCAGCCCACAATACTTGAATGTGATCTGAACTAGATTAATAAAATGTAATTGGAAAATATTAACAAAATAAACAAAAACATAATAAAACATACATAATGTTAACATGTAGTTTTCTAAGTCATACTAAATATGCAGCCCAGAGGGATCCTTTTGTATGGTCTAGTGGTCCCCATTCTAGTCCAGGTTTCCTTAAAAAGGAAAAAAAAAATGACATAGATAAGTTCCCACAGTGTTTTCTAGGTAAATTTCTAGGCACCTGTATTTTAGGGATCCATGCTGTTGATACTAGCTACAAAACTCACAAAAGACATGCAATAAAATAGATAATAGTACATAAGCATTCAAACAAACAAAAGTTCTCTCAAAGGAACCATTCTAATTTGTAAAAGAAACGTGTTAACAAATAGGATGTCCAATTACAATCTAAAACTACAAAAAAGAGAAAAATCATAATTTTTCTCCAGTGGATCTCTGCAAACTAGGGTATAAAAGAAAGAAAATCTCAGATGATGAATGTCTGTAGTGGGTCTCTGAGTATAATACTCCCTCTGGAATACTCCCCTAACTTGCACTCACAATCAGAGCTGGTATAGTAACCACAGCATATAGTAACCAGAGTATAGTAACCACAGCAATACCAGCAGCAGTAACAATAACAACTACTGCTATGACTACTACTACAACCACTATTACTACTACTACTTCTACTACCATTACCACCTCCATCACTACCACCACTATCAGTATTCAAGGGGTTATTGATGGGGTTATATTTCTAATCCTGTAGCTCCTGAGCCCTCACCATTAACAGACAGTAGACTCAACTGTAGACTCAATGGGGGCAGCTAGGTGGCACAGTAGATAGAGTATCAAGCATGGATTCAGGAAGACATTTTCCTGAATTCAAATCTGGCCTCAGACACTTATTAGATGTGTGACCCTGGGCAAGTCACTTAATCCTGTTTGCCTGAAGTTTCCTCCTCTGTAAAATGAGCTGGAGAAGACAATGGCGAACCACTCCAGTGTCTTTGCCAAGAAAACCCCAAATGGGGTCACAGAGAGTCAGACATGACTGAGATGATTGAACAACAAAACAACAAGTAGACTCAATTAGGTCTTAACTTATCAGAAGCATTTGCACAGCAAAAACAGTAGATCCAAAAATATCCCCCATAAAACTAGTATGTACTTTCCACAAGCACAATCCTTAAGGGTCCTCATTCTTTTTCCATTTCTTGACTCCAACTCTTCAGCTGGTGAATTAGGAAACATGCAAACTGGTAAAATTCTTCTAGCTATTCAAAGTCCCCAGAGACATGGCTAGTTTGTTTGCTTATGTTGTTTGTTTCTCGAATCAAAAGAATATACATCTTATAAAGAAATCATAAGACACTGACTCCCATTCTTCTACACATTAAAACCTCATCATTTATGACTATCATTCCACATAATGCTTTATGATGACATTCTGGGTTTTTTGTAATTTGAGACTCGGGTGTGGGAAGGTGAAGCCCTTTTCCTTTCTCATTTGATAGCAAAAATATTCAATTATTTCAATTGCTTTACTTTTCTTGTTTATATTAGGTTCATTAACAACACAAATACGGAGAGACTACTATACACAATGTAATGTATTTGGTAGTATGAGGGACACAAAGATGAATAAGACATGGTTCTTGTCCTAAAGGAACTTAATAATCTTGTTCCACATCTTGAATTCATCACTCCCCTCAGTAAGAAATGAGCAGCATATGCCCCATCATCTAGAAACGTAATTGCTCATTGCATTGATCAGAGCTCCCAAGTCTTTCAAAGTTGTCTTTAAATTTTTATACTGATGCTATTATTGAATAAACTGTTCTTAAGGTTTCACATACTTTACTCTGAATTAGTTCATATAGCTCTTCCCATAGTTCTCTGAAATCATCCATTTCTTCATCCTTAATGGCACAGTAATATTACATTGTATTCACTTGCCATGATTTGTTTAGCAATTGCCCAGCAGATATACCCCTGCTTAGTTTCCAGTTTTTTGCACTACAAAAAAGAATTTCTATAATTTTTTTTGTAAATATAGGTCCTTTTACAAGACAAGTAAAAAGTGATAGAGATATGTGGTAGGAGGAATATCCTAAGTCCCTGTCCCATGTAGGTTAGGCTAGTTTTTCTTTAAAAGATTAATATTGTCTTAGAGATTTAATTGACTCAGGGGACTGTGGCTTAGGCCACTGATTTGTCTTCCTCATTGTCTGAATTTTAAAAAATAAAAACCAAAAAAGGAAATTCATCTTCTCTCTAATGCTTGATCAGCAGATTCCTAGGAGTAAAGTTCAAAACTGCACTAAGATTTTTAGGATGCTCACTGTGTTATGTATGCACATATGTACATATGCATGTGTATGTATACATACACACATATATTGTGTATATATGTAAAAGCAAATAACAGATTCATGTATATATACATGCATATGTGAGTATATATATACAGGAGAAATAAGGACATACATACGTGTGTATATGCAGATGTGTTTCTCTATACATATATATGTGTATGTGTGTACACACAGGAGAAACAAGGACATAAGTATATAAAAGTCCTTGTTAGAATGTAATGTCCTTGATCCTTGAAAGTAGGGGTTATTTCATTCTTTGCATTTGTATCCCCAGTGTCTTAACACAATGATTGACCAATAATAGACACATCATAAATAATTACTGATTGCCCTATTGGTTGATTGACTTGATTGTCAAATGGCAAGCAAATACCCAGATAGTGTAATATACTATAAATTTGTAGTGGATAAAATAAGTCTGAGTTCCTGTCGTTCTTTATGACTTTGAGCAATCCTGAAACAGAAATGCAAAAACCTGATGCCAGGATTGTCCAAAGATGAAAATTAGCAGGTCAGGAATACTGGAAAGTCATAAGGACAAGGGATTCTATAATCATGGCTAGTGAAATACTATAGTGACAGACCTCAAGGTCAAGCTGGGTATGGAGGTAGGTGAAACCAGTATGGGGAAGATAAACAGGACAATAAGGATAGGTCAAGGGACTGGAAGTTAAATGGAGGTGAAGAATACTGTAACTATAAATGAAAATATAGATTTAGTGTTCAGTGCAGGAGATAGAGAAATAAGAGGATGAGAAGTTGCTACTGAAGAGTGAAATTTCAATGTTCACTACCTTGGAACTAGAAAATACGGTGAGATAGTGAGAACTAATGTATAGCCATACTGGTAGAGGACTTGAAGTAAAATGGAGTTGAACATGTTAAAGAACCATATGGCTAGGAAGTTAGAAGGATGTAAATACTGAAGTTCCCGATGCTGTTAGCAGGAGATAATAGGAACAAAAAAAAAACTGACTGGGTACTAACATCACTGAAGTGACTTGAAATCAGTAAATGACTACAAGTAGGCATGGAATAAGATGGTACAAATGGTTTCTTTCAATCAGTGACTATAAAGGCACTGTGTAGACTCTACTTTCCCAATCCTTTTGTCCATTCTGCATGGGAACTCATTTTCCTAGCTAAGGCCTTGTCTCTACTTAAGAGAACTCCTAAATCATGTGGGTACTCAATAAATATAAAACCATCCTTGAAGTCAGGAAGACTTGAGCTCAAATTCTAACTCAGACACTTACTAGCTATGTGACCATGGGCAAGTCATTTAACTACTTAGTGCCCAGACAATTCTTTAAAATTGTAAAATATAGAGAAAGTTGGCAATCTACATCAATGAAGGTAGTTTCCAATTCTTCAAATAAAATCACAGGTCTGAACTCCCTCCCTCCCACCCCCATTACTATTAAATGATGTTCTTACTGCACCTTATTTTCTGTTTCTTATTATTTCAAAAGATAAACAATGAGATAAGTGAGCAGCTTGTATATTTACAAGATCCAGAAAGTGATACTATCCTTGAGAATGAGCCATCAAATAATATCATAATCTCTGAAGTAGCTTTTGAAGAACGTGACAGTAAATCAGAAGCGAATAATGAAACCAACTTGAAACAGAGTGAAACTGTTACACAAAAGGAGATAAATGATCCCGACCTTGATGAAAAGAAGATTGTTGTTACAGAGCCAGCCACTGAAGCAGAAGAACTAAGGTGTGTAAGATTCCCAGATTGTAAGTAATAGGGAAAAATATCTATCCACATACACACATATACACTTTTAAAGTTCCAGCATCGGTTCAAACATTTGTCATTGGAGGCTTCTTTAGCACTATGTAATTCTATAAATGAATAATGATAGTTGACTCAATTAACCACATTTGCTTTATAATAATACCTTACAATTCTATAGCACTTTATGATTTACAAAGTGGTTTCACACACAGTATCTCATTTGAGTCTCATAACAACCCTGAAAGAATGGCAGAGCAGGAATTATTATACCCATTTCATAGAAGAATAGAGTGAGGTTTGGATAAATTGAATGACTCATCTAAAATCACATAGCTAGTGAATGTTGGAGCTGGAATTAAAACTAGAACTCAAGTCATCTGACTGACTTCCATGCCATGCAGTTTATATTTTGGGTGGTCTTTCCTGATGTCAAATAATATGTTCCCTGGAAATTTAAAATATTTTTAATAACCTGAATGCAAATCAACAATGTAATGCCATGGTGATGAAAGTCAACCTGATACTCTGACACATTAACAGAATCTAACACACAGGGACTGTGAGGTAATTCTTTTATTGTATTTTTATTTTTACTAGCATGCTATATCCCATTTTTATCACATTTTAATTTGGAATCTGACTCTATTATGTTATGGATATTATGGATGACAACAGTTACTTAAGGGTTAGAATGGGTGCAGTGAAAGCTAGCTTTAAAAACTGAGTTATGTAGGTTAGATAAGAGAAGGTTAAGTAGTGACAATTGTTGCCTTCATTTATATCAGTATTTTAACGAGGAAGAGGCTAATAATTGATCTTAAAACACGAATGAAATGGAAGAGATTTTAGTTAAGCATATAAAGTTCTTGACTACACAGTGCTAGTAACATGGTAGATACTCAATAAATAATTCTGATTGATTGATCAGGGTAACAGAACACTTGCATGGGTTACTGGAGGCTGTAGACCCCTGTCTCTAAAATTCTTTGAAAAAGAAATTAGATAACCTTCTGACTTGGACTATTTAGGCATTCCTCTGCCTAAAGAAAACTCTCAGGATACCTTTCCTGTCTATAATTCTATAATTAGAAATTATTTTACATTACATTACTTGAAGAATTAGATAATGAATATCAAACCCAAATATAAATATTTTTGCAATTTAAAATATTATCTACTTTTTGGACTAGTTATGCCTTGTTTTCCTCATTTTTATTAATGTGTATAAGAGAGTGTTGATTACACCAGGATGACAACTCAATACTGTAGAGAGTCTCAGTAATCCGAGGAGTGAAAATCTAAGAAGCTACTCAATATTTTAAAACCTTGGCTAACCAATATATGATACAAATCTGGCTTTCTTCTTTAACTCCTTCTACAGCTAAGTAGAGTTAACATAAGCTGTATAAATGTGAGGGGTTCTAGAGGAGAGTCTAGTTTTGCATAGCAACCATGAAATCAGAGAGAAATCAAAGTAAATTTCCTACCCTATAGGTTCTTATTGTTATGAGTGACTCCAAGAAAGGCTATATGCTGAAACCTAAGGACAGCCCAGCTTCCAAAGGAGTTTTCTATAGAACTTAATTCCCTTGAATATGAATTACAAATGAAAATTGAAGATACTTCCCATAGAAATTTCCCTGTTCCTTATAGGAATAAGAAAGTATAGAAGAATAAAGAACAGGAACAATTCCCCATTAATTTTGATCTAGTTCTGTTCAGAGGAAGATTCAGCAACATCTTTAGCAATGGTTAATGCTAAATAATGTCCATGATTTCAACTGGTAGAGTTAGTTTGGCATAATTAATGGTGTAAAGTAGTAGACAACCCAGTTCAAATTACTAACCATTTGACCCTGGCAGCCCCCCTCAGTTTCCTCATCTATAAAAGGAGGTAATAACTTAGTAACTACAATACTATTTTCACAGGGTTATTATGATACTCAAATGGATAATGTAAGTAAAGTATCACATAAACTCTAAAGCAATTTGTCAAAAATCAACTATTATTACTAGTCAAAGGTACAAGAGGAAGAGATGGCATGATACAGTGAAGAGAGTGGCCAGGTCAGGATGATCATGACTCAAATCCTACCTCTGACATACTGGATGTGTGACCCTGGGCTAATCATGTAACCTCTCAGTGTCCCCAGACAACTCTCTAAGACTATAAATTGCAAAATGAGTACTGATCTGCATTGGTAGACAGAGTTTTCTCACTGGGAGTTCCATAAGTCATTTATTGGCCAACAGAATTATGGACAAAAGAACAAAAACAAAATCCTGGTATAGGAGATAAGAAAGGAGGGAAAGAAAGCAAGGAGAGAGAATGAAGCTAACATTTGTATAGCCCTTAAAAGGCTGCAAAGCACTTTACATATGTAACATATATTATCTCACTCGATTCTTTACAACAACCTTGTGAAGTAGGTACTATTATTGCCCTCATTTTAGAGGTAAAATAGGTACTACTACAGTTTAGAGGTAAAAGAACTGATGCTAAGAGAGACTGATTAGTTACTAATGCTAGTGAACTCTAAGGCAGGATTAAATTCAGGTCTTCCTGACTCCAGGTACAATCTAAAGCTGCCTCTTGGAAAGAAAGCTAAACATAAAGTTGGAAAGGATAGGATATTACCAAAAGGTACCACTCAGTGGAAAAAAATCATTTCAGTAACTATGCAAGAGAAAGCTATTAATATTTCCACCACAAAATAAAAAGTTGAATATGTTGCTCATGAGAACAAACCCCCAAAGCTGAAATAGTTTTAGAAAGAAATTTATTAGGTTGTTTGGTAGAGAAAAGTTGAAAGAAGGGGTAGCTCCCTCTCCCCAGGTTCTGGAAAGTTTACATTATATAGGATTTCGACAAAGGTTTCTGCAGACAAGTTACAAACAAATCATAAGAAGGGAGCCCAAAACACAAGCCTAGATGAACCCAAAACAAGACTTGAGTGGGGAGACCCAAAACAAGAATACTTTGGGTCGCTCCAGAACCTGGGGAAACCCAAAATACCTTGTAACCATCTCCAGCATTCCACATTCTGGGTGCAATCACATAAAGTTGGATTCAAACATTTTTAATAAATGATAAATAATCCACAAATATTTCTAAAAAGAGAAGAGGAAAACATTAAAATTCATCCTAACATCCTCCTCTAAATCACAACTGATTTGACTTCTAGTCACTCTGGTAGTTATTCCTATTACTCATTTTGAGTCATACACCTCAAACCTAATAGCTTGTTTATATCTAATTCTTCAGAGATAGTCCCAATAGTTCAAGATCATCAAATTTTTTGTATCTCCTTCTTGACTGCCATTCATATAGATAGTATATGACTTAAAGCATTAAATCTGACTTCTAATTATCATATTAATATTTTAAAGCTATAAAGATTCTTTGAGTTTTTAATATGAAAAATGCTCTGAAAGGGCCAAATATTATCATCATTAGAAATAATAAGAAAAATAAGGATAGCAAGAATCATGAAATCAGAATTTTACAGTTGGAAGGGACCTTAGAGGTCACTTAGCTCAACAAGACATTTAGTATTTCTCCTCCGATCTATGTTTACCATACCAAACCTATCAGCAATGCTATAAAGAAGATTCCTACATGGAGAAGGATCAGACTGGGTGATATCTAAGGTCCCTTTCAACCTTGAGATTCATGACTCTAAGGACCTGGTGACTTTTACCAGGTAGGGGAAAAAAGCAAATAAAAACAAATTTTGGCTACAATTAATCCTCTAGTGCTCAGTAAAGGCAAGAATGTATTTTATTCTGCCTTTATGTATCAGAAACACAATTATAAACTCTATTATAATTTCATAGTGTTACTTATGGTCAGTAAAATTCTCACTGAGATTATTCCCCTCATTAATAGCTTTACATAAAATTTTTAAAAGAATTATTAAATATTGCAAGTGTTTTCATTTAATGTTTTCACACATTGATGAGTCTTACTACAGTATCTTCAGGGTTTTGAGGTTTTTGATGGAAGTCCAGAGACTTGATAAGTATTAATGTCTTAAAACTATTTGTCATTATTTTGGACATCACCAGATACATGTATTTGGTTATGACTATTTGGATTCAGTGGTTTGCAAATTACTGAGATTAAAATTATAACTGTGCCATAAAATTTCCAGACCACTTATTTCTAACAAATTAGTGAATCTTCACCATCTGGCAGGGTTCTCTTACTCTCCTTTGAGTCACATGTTAGCTGCTCATCTTTGTTTCTCAAATTTCAAAGCAGCCCCATGCAATTTGAATAACTCAAATAATTTGAGGCCAAGCTGCCTCAAAGAAAAGTAGGAGGCAGGAAGGGCCAAAGGAAAAAGCATCCATGTCTTTCTGAATCTCCCCAAAGAACTATAGTGGGATGCTGACAGAGTATAGGAAGCCTAACAGCTAAGGGTTAGGTGAGAAAAGTGTTAAATGAGATGGATTCGTCCTATGACAACCTGGAGGAGAAAACCTAGACTTGGTTGAACAGGGCAAGTAGAAAGTACTCCCACATCCACCTGAGAAAACCCTATCTGAAACTTCTTGGTTCTTTATAACTATGTCACCAGACTCCACCCTACTGATTAAAACATTTTCTCAGGCTATGGAAACACTTCATACTCAACTTGTTCAATCACATCTCTTCCTCCCCTATTTAAGGTATATTTTCTCTTTTCTCCAATGCTAAAGTGTTGTGCTTCACATTAAACAGTTTCCTGATTCTTTGTGGATCTTGTCTTGCTGTGTAGTTAATGGTCTTTTTGGAATTTGGAAAGGCAATTGTTCATATTCTTTCCATTTGCCTTTCTTTTTCTCATCATCTTTTTTTGGTTTTTTGCTTTTTTTTTTTTTGGAGGGGGAAGGCAGGGCATTTGGGTTAAGTAACTTGCCCAAGGTCACATGGCTAGTAAGTATTAAGTATCTGAGGCCAGATTCGAGCTCAGGTCCTCCAGACTCCAGGTCTGTGCTCTATTCACTGCACCACCTAGCCACCCCCTCATCTTCTTATACACACACACACACACACACACACACACACACACAATTATATACAATTTTTAATTTGCAAGTATAAAAAATATAGAGATATATACACACATGTATATTTACAGTATTTTCACTCATTCTATTTATATTCACATTTCAGAAGTAAGATCACAAGCTGGGTAAATATGTTTCAGTTACTATCACAAAGTATTTAGAGAATGACAGATTACATACTATCTAATAACTCTTTTGTAAATGTTTGTGGTTGAATTGGCAAAGTTTTGACCTGAGCTATTTGTTTTACAGGGATTCCAGAAATGATTTAGTCACCTCAGGTATGAAATAAATTCTTTTATATGCTTCACTGTGATCCAGGTATCCAGGATCATCCACTCACTGGAATAGAATAGAAATAACCAACATACTTGACTACTAGCTTCCTTTGCATGCCATCCTCTTTAATCATTACTTTTTTTTTTTTTTTGGCAGGTCTCCCTTGTTTCTTAGGCAGACTAATTAGGTGCAAACTACAGAGTACCAAGACTAGTTTTGTAGGCAGAACCCGTAGCAACTGATCCAACAGATGAATCTCCCTTCCTGGTTAAGACGGAAGAGTAGGTGGTACTCATAGTTCAAGTTCTCAAGTTCAAGTAAATTTTCCATGGCCAGTCTGCCAGTCCTTTTCTCTTGCCCCTATTTTGACCTCTGCACCACTGCCAAGTGGCACCACTTGGTGTCAGTAGCTATTAATTTGTTATAGTTGAACACTGACCCTCCTTATCTATAGTCAACTTTTGCTACTAAATTTTTGTAATGGAGGTTTGTGTTGGTATCTTTATCTTTATCAGCCCCAGGGTTAAACCCTTAGTCAATTTCTTTTTTTTTCCCTTTTAGCTGTGGGTGGATCTGATATCTCTTAGTTCACAGTTATGCAAGTAAATGAGAATTATGGAAGGGGCTTATGTAAGATTGCTTCTGCAAAACTCCATAACTTATATCACTTCCCTGCATTTTTCTTAATAAAAGGGAGAATACAATCTGGGGCTCAGAGAAAACAAAAAATAACTTTTCATAGAACAAGAAGATAAGAGAATTTCCTAAAGCTTAAATTTTAAGGCATTTTAAAATACATTCTGCAGCCCTATAATATAAGAATTCACAAGAACAAAGAATTTGGTATCATTTGGATCTGTCTGCTATCCGTTTCAAGGAGGGATTGGTTACAAGAATTATCAGAAACATTTTATTATAATACATTTATATTATTATATACATATATGTATCTATTATATTGTATCTATTATGTTGTTATGTTTATGATATTATATTATGTATAATGCATATATTATATATAGTGCATTTACATTATATATACATACATATGTGTGTATATATAGACACACACACACATATACACATAACACATTTACTACAGTATGTGCTTCAGCATCAAACCTGAGAAATGCCATCAGAAGGAGGTACCATTGGAATTCATATAACAATTTAAAACCTTCTTAGTGTCTGCAAGGAATTTTTATCTTGCCCAAACCTGATCTCCTCAAGAAACAAATTAAGCATGAAATACTTAGAAATGCCAGAAGCCCCCAATGCACTGATTTTTTCCACCTAATAGTTACAAATCTAGCATCAATATTAACAGTAATGTTACTGTGTATTTAATATTCAAATAGTGTCCCTCTTCCAAGGAATTCAAAGCTTTCTGCCAAAGAAACCTAAAACTAAAAGTTACTGAATATGTTGTACAGCTAGCCTATAAAATAATCTTTATTCTCCCAAATGAACACCAAGAGTCTCATTCCTAGCACTCAAAGACAACAATGATGTGATGTAATAATATAAAATGTAATAATATAGCTTAACAATTTGATTTTCAGTTTTCCATAAAGTAATAATTGCTTCCCTTTTTTGTTTTCTTTTACTCATTGTCTAACTCTTCTTCCTGTATTTCTTTTCTATATGTTTATTTTTCTTCAGGCTTGTGTAGTTTTTCAGTTTTCCCTCTGGTTAGCCTTTCTTTTCCCTTCTCTACTTTCCTCTGAATCATTTCATTCTCTCCTACCTTTTCTCATATTCACACTGTATTGCTCCTGCACCCCAACAAAAGCTAACAGTAAGTAAAATGAATTTTAATCTCTCATTCTATCAAATTCAGATTTATTTTAGCCTAAAATATGAATGCTCTGATGCTCACAATCCAAAGTAGTATCTGCTTCCCACTATTAGCAAAAAATACAACTATTACTACTAATCCATACCTGATGCATACTAGTTAAGTCCACCAAGAAAGTCTTTAGCTGACTCATCTCACATTTTTTAGTTACTTGAGGTACAACTTCACTATCATGAGAGAACTGAAAGGCTACTTATAATACAAATGGCACTTCACATACTCTGTTCCTATAAGCAAGAAATGAGGCAGAGTCTAGTATGATCATATCTCTAAATCTTTCATTCTTACTCTTGATTTCCTAGCTTCCTATTCTTCATTCTCCCTTATTTATTTACAGTGAATGTGAAGGGCGGAATTATTAGTTGCAATTGATATTTCTCAACAAGATGGATTGAAATGGAGCAGTCAACCAGAGACATTTAGAAGAGGGGGGGAAAAGCCTTACAAATTCGAGCAGTGTACTCTCTTCTTTCTTCCCTCTTCAACTTTTTAAATATTAAAATTTTTTTTAAATCTTGAGATTCTGAGAACCAACATCTATTTTCTTCACCTTTGTCTTCACTTTCTCATGTTTTCCCGGACCTTTCTTTCATTTTTAATCCCTTTCCAGTTTACCCAACACTTTTTTTAAATTTAAATTTAAATTGTTTAGGTTTTTTTTTTTTTTTCAGTTTACCCAACTCAAACTTTCTTCTGTTCTACCTCTCTCAGGGGAATGAAACTAGAAAAAAGTAATAAAGAAGAAAGAGCAGTGAATATGGACTTAGTGGACCTGAGCCTAAATAATGGCTCTCTTTATTACCTGTGTGGCCTTGGGTAAATCACTTAAGCTCTGAACCCGTTTCCATACCTATAAAGTAAGGAGATTGGATAGGTGAGCTCTAAGTTCTCTTCCAACTCTAAATTATATGCTACTAGGAAATGAATGCCTCACTGTATCCATCATCTGAGCTGATCAGAGAGTCTTTCTAACCCTTGAAGCCAATTATGTTCCTTCTAAATCTTCTCTCCTTCAGGCTAAACAGTCCTAGTGATTCCATTTTCCCCATTATGGTAGTGGCAGTAGGAGAGTTCTCCCACAACTGTCACAGAAGAGACAGTGGGAATAAGAAAGGATTCTTGTCTTAGCTATTTTGTTTGTAAAGGGTCATCAGAGTTTGTAACTCAGAGACTACCAATACTAATACTTTCATTATAGAAAATATTTATACTAAAGGAACTGTGTGGGGGAAAAAAAATCATCTGGGGGAAAATGTAACTAAGTAATAATATCAAACAACAAGATCTTCCCAAATACAGTAAAGAGACTTTTGGGAGAAATACAATAAACATGAACAAATTCTGCATAAAGCTGAACAATTTGTATTGGGTTTGAAAAAGCACAAAATAATTCTGAATGTGTTTTAAAGCTTGCTAAAATCTTCAATTAAAATTTTTCCAAAATAGCTATGGTTAAGGTAAATTCTCAAATATCAGTAAGTGGAGCTACTTCACTTTTCCCAATATTCAATATTTTAGCAATTAGGACCTAGCTGTTGCATTTTTCATTTAGTTTTCTCTACTTAAGCTTTTCCAATCTAATACAAGCATTTATTATGCAAGGAACTCAGATCAATAACCAATTCATCTTTCGGTTTTTCATTTATGTATCATTATATATTGAACATGATTCACAGACTAGTCTATCAGTCCCTCAGAAAACATTACTTTAGCTGTCATCTAGAAGTGGGGAAATATTGTGTTACAATTCATTTTGCTGAATTTAAAAATTTTTTAGATAAAATTATTCCACATGTGGGTAGTATGTATAGATACTGAACACCCAACTAATGTTGAGATTAGCTGTCAAAATTAAATCGAAGTTTGGCAAATATAAATTGGCTGAGGGAAATTCAAGTAAAGAACAAGAAGATAATTACTTTGCTATTGCAAGAGAGCACAAATATTGCCTTTTAAGTTAAACCCTTACTTCATGCTCCCCAGAGAACTTAGTACAGCCTCCCAGGTTTTTTTTTTTTCTCTTTAAAGTCTAGGGCGATTAGTCTCACAGATTCACTTTTGTTCCCTACCTCTTCCTTTCTCCTTTTTACCCACTCCAAGATAGCAAATTCTGGTTTAGAACACAATCAATGTGTGCTCATCTTTATCTGGAGACAAAATCCATTATAAAAGCAAATAAGTTTTTAAAAAACAATCAACAACAACAACAAAAAATAGGAAACTCCAAAAGGGAAAAGGATGCTGGTTCATCAGACAGGAGGCAGGAAAATAAGACAGGAGAAGAAAGGAGACACAGTCAACCACCTAACTTCATAGATGAGGGAAATGATTCTTGGAAAATTATTAAATTCACTGGTCCTGGGTATGAGAAGGACAGATACATTAAAGCAAATTGCAAGTTCTGTCCAAGCACAAGGAACCCTTAAAAGTGGATCAATAAGCCAAATAGAAGTTCCACTGCTCAAGATTACAGGTGATTTTATCATCCCTTAGGGTAGCAGTTCCCTCCCTTGTGATCAGTTTCAACATCAAAGGGCCCCATGCCTCTCTGTGGAGCTCTAAAGTTCTACTTCCCTCTGGTCCCTACAGTTTCCACCTCTCACCATCCTTCAGTCTCTCCATCCAATTGGAAAGAAAAGACTACACCTCTCAGCAGCCCATATTGCTGACACTGGCTATGCAGTAAAGATTTATATATATATTATACATTAAAGATTATACATTTTTAAAAGAATTGGTAGCTGACTTCATGTAATCAGTCATATGATTTACCCCAACATCTGGGTATAGGGAGTTCCCCAAATATCAATAACCAAATTATAAATGCCTGTTTTGAGTACTTAACGGCAGAAGAATCCCAACTCCCATTTCAGCTACTGCCATTGCTATTGCCATAAAATTACCACTATGGTCTCCCTCCTCCACTCTCACCCTGTCCCCAAACCAGAGTACCTACCAAACTTACTGTTACAGACTTGCTGCCACCATCATGGGATGGGAATCCAGAGCAACCCTTATTATACCATTGGAGGGGGAGAAGAGTGCTGATCAGGAAAGCAAGCACCACTTGAGTTCTGAAGAAAACTAATTAGAGGCAGAGATGAGGAAGGAATATATTCCAGCCAGGATGGCATGTGAAAAACAGTAATGCAAGAGAGGTACCCCAGTGAGATTCCAGGAAAAGTTGAAGGTCAGCCCAGGCTAAAAGACACTGGAATGTAATGGGGAATGCCTCCAAATTCAAAATAGACATTCCTTACTTTGAATACGTAGAGTACTAAAGAAGAGACCAGCATGACAAAGAACTGGTCTCCAGGAAACAGTTTTTAGTACCTTTAGTACTTTTGTCCCAAGCCACCTTTTATCCTCATTACCAAAGGATTATGTAGTACAATAATTAAATTGAAAGTAATTATCTTAAGATAACCTGGTGGTGGCTTACTGAGGGAAGGGACAAATAGATAGGCGGGGCAAACTCTTTTCCCTTCTCTGGGAGAAAAGGTTTGGAGGGAGTTTAAAGGAAGAAGATTCTGTAGAGTTCTGTGGCACTCTGATTGAAAGAACATTCATGGTTAATAAACATTTATTAAACACCTACTACATGCCAGACACTGTGTTAAACATTGGGAATACAAAAAAAGGGGAAAAAAAAGTCTTTACCCTCAAGAAGCTCACAATCCACTGCAGGAAGACAACAAGGGGGAGGAGAGGACAACCCTGGGTGGAACATGATAAAGCTCATAGGAGCATGGCCATGTGGGAAATGAAGAGATGGCTGGCCTGGATGACATCCTTGAATGGAGGATCTGAGAAGAGCTCTCCACTGTCTACTTTTCATGCTCTCCAATCTATGGGAGAGAGGAACCCCAGGGGCAGAGCATACTAAGTGCCAGGGTTGATGTGATCTTGCAGGAAAATGAGGTTCCTAGTGGGTATGATGAAGTTCAGAAAAGTGCATTCCAGTGGGAATTAAAAAAATGGATGGTCTTGGCACCATGGAAGACCTAAGTAAAGTTCTCTCATGCATATATACTCCAGCAGTAGAGAGCCCAGTATCACCCAATCAATCAATCAATCAACATTAAGTGCCTACTTACCAGAGTAAGTGCTGAGGACACAAAAAGGGGCAAAAGACAGTCCCTGTCTTAAAGGAGTTTACAATGTAAATGGGGAAATAACATACAAATAAATGTGTGTATACATACATATACACATATATATAAACACAACATTTTATATAACATGTATATACAAAACATGCCATATACAAGATAAATAATAATAATTGAAAGCAGGGAGGTACTAGAATTAGGAGGAGTTGGGAAAGGCTTCCAGTAAAATACAAGATTTTAACTGGTACTTAAAAAGAAGCTAAAGAGGTCAATATGCAGAGTGGAGGAGGGAGAGAGTTCCAGGCATGGAAAACAGAAAATATCCAGAGCCAAGGCATGAGGTGTATCTTGTTCATGAAACATCTAGGAGGCCAATGTCACTGGATTGAAGAGCACAGATTAGAAGTTTTTTGAGTGAGGAGGGGGTGTACTTCAGGAAAATCATTTTAGTGGCTGACTGGAGAATGGATTGAAGTGGGAGAGATGAGAGGAGACAGATCCACAAACAGGCTACTGAAATAATCCAAGTGTAAAGTGATGGGGGCTTGCACTAGAGTGGTGGCAGTGTCAGAGGAGAAAAGGGAACATATTCAAGAGATGTTGCAAAGGTGAAATTGACAGGCTTTGGCAACAGATTAGATATGGATTGGGGATTGGGGAGAGGCAGTGAGAAATTGATGATGACTCCTAGGTTGTAAACCTGAGGGACTGGGAGGATGGTGTTGCCTTCTATAGTAACAAGAAAGGTAGGAGGAGAGATTGGGTTTAGGGGAAAGATGAGTTCCATTTTGGACATATTAAGTTTAAAATGTCTACTGGACATCCAGTTCAAGATGTCTGAAAGAGAACTGGAGATTTGAGACTGGAGGTCAGCAGAGAGTTTGGGACAGAATAGATAGATTTCAGAATCATCAGCATAGAGGATTGTAATTAAATCCATGGAAGTTGATGGGACCACCAAGTGAAGTAGTTTAGAGGAAAAAGAGAACAGTGGTCAGGAAAAAATCTAGCAGGACCCTATAGTGAGACAGTGTGTTTTGGAAGAGGATCCAGCAAAGGGGACAGAGAAAGAGTAAAATAGGACAGTAAAATAGGAAGTAAGAGAACCAGGAGAGCAGTGTTCTGAAAACTTAAGAGAGAAGAGATTATCAAGGAGAAAAAAGATGATCAACAGTACCAAGAGCTGTGGAGAGGTCAAGGAGAAGGAGAACTATGAAAAGATCATGGCATTTGACCACTAAGAATCGTTAGTAATTTTGGAGAGAGCAGTTTTAGTGGAATGATAAAGTCAGAAGTTGGATTGTAAAGGATTAAGAGCAAGAGGAGAGAAAGTATAGGCACTTATTGTAGACAGTCTTTTTGAAGAGTTTAACCATAAAAAGCAGAGATATTGGATGATAGTGGGGATGGACTTTTTAAGGATTGGAGAGACATGGACATATTTGTAGGGAATAGGGAAGGAGCCAGTAGAGAGGGAGAGACTGAAAATAAGTGATGGAATGGAGATGACAGAGGGGGCAACCTGTTGGAGAAAATGGGATGAAATTGAAACACGAATAAGTAGAGGAGTTAGCCTTAGTAAAGTGTGAGACAGAGGTGAAGGAGGAGATAGTGGCAGAAATTTTCTGAGTGATATGAGATGAGGAAGAAGGGAGATGAAGTTCATGGCACATGGTCTCAATTTTTTCTGTAATATATGAGTAAAGGCTCTCAATCGAGATGGAAAGTTTGGGGAGGGTTAGAAAGGTTTGGAAGAGCTTGTATGGAGACTGAGATAGAATTGATGATGGAGGTATAGTAGGATTGGTTAGCAGCAGTTTAGGTGGTATAACATAAATTTGTAGTGGACACAGTCATAAAAGTTCCATGAATTTATCTATCTTCTACTAACAGTACCTGTGTGGGAGCAAAGGTAGAAAATGGTAGGGAATGATCCAAAGCTGAGGCTTGGCAGGGAATAATCAACAATATCAAAGGATAAGGATCAAGGGAGGAGGACAGTCTAGAGTTGAATTAGTTCACCAAGAGGTTAAGATGGAGAGAAGAGTACAGAGAGGCTACTACAGGGGAAGAGAAGAGGAAATTACCTGAGGTGACAAAGCATTGGGGGTCACCAGTGTGGACAAAGAGTAGGATTTTTGTTAGGGAGAGGTGAAAAGCCAATAGGTTGTGGTTAGATAAGGGGATTTTGGAATTCTTGAACATAGAGGTAGTACATTTTTGGGTGATCAAGGGTATGACCATCTGTGTCTGGCTGAGGTGGGGTAGAGGAATAACTCATGGGAAATGAGTAGGTTGATTAGGGTATTTAAGTAAGAGTCAATATGTAAATGGAAGTCCCCTAAAAAGACGACCGACTCCTTAATCTGTATTTTTAGCTTTCATGTCTTTCTTGAGCTTCAGGCCCACATCATTAATTGCTTGTTGGATATGTCCATATGTGAATCCTAAAGGCATCACAAGCTCAACATGTCCAAAAGTGAAATCATTGTTTCTCTGGAAAAAAAACACTCTTCAAACATGGGTACAACCATCCTTCTAGGTACTCAGATTCACAACTCTATAATCATATTCACCTCTTTACTTCCCTTGCCCACACCTCAAATACAAAATTAACAACCACAATGCTGCATGGGATGAAATGAGTCATAAAATGAAGGATGGTAGAAGAATGGATCAGAAAGCAGAATCCAACATTATAGGTTTTTTTTTTTTTTGCAAGAAACACAGTTGAAACATTAAGATTCACAGAAGTAAAATGAGGTATTAGAAAATTTATCTCTTAATCTAGTTCAAAAAGTCAGGAAAATAAGCATGACCTCAGAACAACAATCAAATTTTAGACAGGATCAAAAAGATATAAGCAGAGACATTATAATATGCTTAAGAATTCCATAAATAAAGACTGAATGACATAGCCTCTAAATACCATATAGAATAGCTAAGTGAATTGCAGGGAGAAATAGACAACTAAATTTTTTTTGCTTTTTTTTTTGGAGAGGGGTAATTGTAGAGTAGGGCAATTGGGGTTAAGTGACTTGCATAAGCTTACACGGCTAGTTTCATGTTAAGTGTCTCGGGTCAAATTTAAACTCAGGTCCTCCTGACTCCAGGACCAGTGCTCTATTCACTGTGCCACCTACCTGCCCCAAGACAACTAAATTATAATAGTTAGGAACCTCAATGAGTTCTTTTTAATCTTAAACAAATCTAAGAAAAAAGATAAACAAGAAAGAAGTGAAGGAATTGAATGGAATTTTACAAAGTAAGAAATGATAGATCACTGGCAATTGTTGAATGGGCAGTGAAAGGCATTTGTGTATAAAAATAAACATATATGTATATGTAGGTAATCAATCAATCAACATTTGTTTAATAAATATCTACTACCTTTTACTCACTGTTGTAAGGCCTGGGGATGCAAAAAGAGAGGCAAAAGAGTCTTTGCCCTCAAGAAACTCATAGTCTAATGAAGGGAACACACACACACACACACACACACACACACACATTTCTATTGTATATACATTTATATTTTTCAGCTTTAATGGTACCTTCACAAAAACTGACTATATGTTAAGTCAGTAAAACCTCATAAACAAACATATAAACAGAAAGATTCAACACATTCTTTACTGACCACAATGCAATGAACATTACAAGCAATAAAGGCAATTTGAAAATAGAATTCAAAGTTAAGTGAAAGGATTCCAAATTAAACAGTATAATCCTAGAGAATATAAAGATCAACGTACAAATCAATAGGATGATAGATTATATATTATCACAGAAAATCATGAGATGATTACTTTTGGGATACAGCTAAACCAGTCAGTAGGGGAAAATTTTTATCTCTAAACACTTTCATCAACAAAAGAGAGAAAGAACTGATCAATGAACTGATAATTCAACTAAAAAACCTCCAACTAAATACAAACAGAAATTCATAAGATAAAAGAGGAAGTAAAGCAAAACAAAACAAAAACCCAATTCCACTGAATTGGTAAATGAAACTAGGAGCTATTTTCAAAAAATCAATGGAATAAGAAGGGAGGGGCATATTTTTTCATTTCTGGGGTCAAATAGTTATTGTACCTGTGTTTTCTGGGTTTTGCTTACTTCACTCTTATCTTTTCTTATTAGTTTTTTTTTCCATCCTTTTCTGATATCTTGATATTCTTTGTTTCTCACAGTGAAGCAATTTATATACCACAATTTATTTAGCCATTTCCTAATCAAGGGGAATTTAATTTCCAGCCTCCTCATTTTATAAATGGAGCTGAAGTTCAGCATAGTCAAATTATTTACTTAAGATTACCAAGGTCCAAATCCAGCATTCTTTCTACTAGACTCTGCTTCCTTAAGGAAATCAATGGTCACAAAAGGTTGCATGTGGAAGGCAAGTATTAAGAGGGAGGTGTTACTCACAGCCCAGGCACTGTTGCACCTATGCCATTTCAGTGTGTTGGGTAGAGCCTCTAGTGACAATTTATGAGACCAATGGACAATTGTGTTACAACACAGGATGAGAAGACATAAATGGATTGCAACCTGAGAAAAGAAGTAACACAATGATGAGATTGTAGATTTATCAAAGTATTAAAGAATCAAAGATTTACTATTTCAAGTTCAAATTATATTCTCTTGGTTAAATATAATACTAAAAGTTCAAGTTCAAATTATATTCTCCTATTCCTTTTTTTTTTTTTTTTAGCATTGAGAGAAACCAAGATCAACATAGTGAAGTAGGAAAAGTGTTCTGCACTTGGAGTCAGGAGAGATCTAAATTTTAATCCTTACTCTGATACAAGCTCTGTAACTATAGGCAATTCATATAATATTTCTGAGTTTCAGTTTCCTCATTTGAAAAATAAAGATAACAATATATGTAAGGTGCTCAAGTCACAGGGTTGTTGTAAGAATCAAATGATTTGCAAAATGATCTTCAAATTTTAAAGCACTCATACAAATGATAGAGGTTATTACCAGTTGTGGAATTTTGGTTTAAGTTTTATGGAGTGTTTTTTAGACACTATCTTCCTCTATCCCCCTTAGGAACTTAAAAATTTAGCAGGGGAGACATCATATATCATATAAAATAAATATAATATAAAGAAGACTATGATAAATGCACAAGAAAGGCATAAGGTATTATACAAATTTGGGGTAGCTAGGTGGCTAAGTGAATATAGGGAGCCAGGCCTAGAGTCAGAAGACCTGAGATGAAATCCTACCGACTACGCCATAATGTAATGTAATGTAATGCCATGGAAAGGCAACTTCCCAAGGTTCAGAATACCAGCATAGGTGCTCTCCATTTTATTCAGTGACCAACCAAGAACAGAGAAGATCAAAACATGACATCATTCCAAATACAGCATTTACTAAATGTGATTAAATAATCTCCAAGGACTACCCCACCCCAGGACCTTCCAATCATTCAATCAATTACAAAGTTCCTGATCTAAATACTTCTCCACCCCTAGGCTATACCTTCATTTAGTCCACCACAAAGCCCCTCTTCTCAAATGGAGATTAGTTTCCAAACATAAGTAAAGTACATTCATTTGCTCAACCATAGAACACAAAAAGGTCAAAAGTTCCCCACCCCTGGATCACAATTGAATCTACCCCAGAGTCACATCAAGTTTAAGCACAGCACCTAATACCCAAATGGAGGTCTTTTCTTCATCTTGACACGAGGCAAGTTCTCAGCAATCTTAGTTCCTGGGGAGACAAGGCTTAGCAAGGCCACAAGATACATTGCCAGTCCCTCCATTAATTCATCCTCTGTCTGTAGAACAGTCCTAGAACCCCTGAAAACATTAGCAAAACCCTCTCCTAGGATTTCTGTAAACATACAACAAGAAAATCCTTCTTCAGGGCTTCTGAGCCAACAGAAAGGTTCCCAGACCCCTGCAACAACAGCACTGTCCTTCACCAGTGGACAGTGTTCACTCTGTCTGCAGGACAGTCTCCAGACCCCTGCAACAACAGCACTGTCTTTCACCAGTGGACAGTATCCACTCTCTGTCTGCAGGACAGTCTCAGGGCTTCTTAACCAAAAGCCGGGTTCCAGGACTTCTTCAACAACAGGACTGTCTTTCACCAGTGGACAAATCTGGCAAAAGAACATCAAAACAGACAGACAAAGTACCAGCAAAACAGCCATGTCTCCTCAGTCCTTGGCAGCTCAGGGAGCAGGTCTCAAAAGTCCAGGGCAATTCAAAGCGGCCACCAGCAATTCTCTTAGTCTCTCTCTCTGCCTCCATGTGGGTGCTGCTTCCAAAAAGGTCTTCTGCCTCTCTCTTGTGTCTCCAAATCTACATCACCAGCTCCTTCCAGTTCAGGACTTTCTTTTCACATCAACAAGTCCATCCCACAGGTGGGATTAACAAGCTCTGAGTTCTAACACAATCAATTTGAAAACCAAGCCCAATACAGGGGAATCTCCTCACAGACACTTATGAACTGTGTGACCCTGGGCAAATCACTTAACCCTATTTGCCTCAGTTGGCTCATCTTTAAAAATGAGCTGGAGAAGGGCATGACAAACCATTCCAGTATCGTTGCCAAGAAAACCCCAAACTGAGCTACAAAGAGTTGGACATGACTGAACAACACAATTATATATAAGTTTAGAAGGAAAGATTTTATAGTAGTAGAGGTAGTTGTGAATTAATTTTTTGAAATTGATGTCAGGATGAACATGTTCTCTATCACCTTTTTCTTTTTAAAAAATCATCACAGCGGAGCCAAGATGGTGGCATCATCTGGTCCCTGGCCCCTGGGGCAAGAAGTGGCAGAGGTGTAGTGGCCCTGCAGCCTCCACTGCATGGCTGCTTCAGAGCTCCTGGCCTGCAGATTGTAGGGGGCCAAGCAACCATTCAGAGGGTATTCACTCTTGCTTTAACCTGCTTGGATCTGAATCTGTCTTAGGTGGAGATCCTGGGGTATCTGACCAGTGTGCCAGAGCTTGTGGGGGCTTGAGAGAGGCACCCAACTAATAGCTCTGGCAGCTGCAAAAACCCCAGTAATTTGGGACAAAGCTCTCCTCTCTGGAAGCAGAGTACTACTGTGGCAGAAAGCTCAAAAGTCAAATAATTGAATGGCAACCTGAGGAAGCAAAGGAAGCAAAGCAAGCACAGCAGTCAAACCTTAGATTCCTTTTATGGGGATAAAAAGGATCAAAGCATAGAATGGGAGGAAGACAATGAAGTCAGAACTCCTGCACCAAAAGCTTCCAAGAAAAATATGAACTAGTTACAGGCTATAGAGGAGCTCAAGAAGGATTCTGAAAATCAAATAAGAGAAGTGGAGGAAGAATTGGTAAGAGAAATGAGAATGATGCAACAAAATCATGAAAATTGAGTCAACAACCTGATTGAAGAAAAACAACACCTTAAAAAACAAGACTAACTCAAATTGCAAAAGAGGCCCAAAAAGCCAATGAGGAGAAGAATGCCTTAAAAAGTCAAATTTGCCAGATGGAAAAAGAATTTCAAAAGCTCACTGAAGAGAATCATTTCTTCAGAATTAGATTGGAGCAAATGGAAGCTAATGACTTTATGAGAAATCAAGATACTATTAAACAGATCCAAAAAAATGAAAAAATAGAAGGCAATGTGAAATATCTCATTGGAAAAACCACTCACCTGGAAAATCGATCCAGGAGAGATAATTTAAAAATTATTGGACTACCTGAAAGCCATGATCAAAAAAAGAACTTAGTAATCATCCTTCAAGAAATTCTCAGGGAAAATTGCCCTGATGTTTTAGAACCAGAGGGCAAAATAGAAATTGCAAGAATTCACTGATCACCTCTTGAAAAAGATCTCAAAAAGAAAACTCCTAGAAATATTATAGCCAGGTTCCAGAATTCCCAGATCAAGGAGAAAATATTACAAGCAGCCAGGAAGAAACAATTTGAATACTGTGGAAACACAATCAGGATAACACAGAACCTGGCAGCTTCTACATTGAGGGATCAAAGGGCTTGGAATATGATATTCCAGAGGTCAAAGGAGCTGGGATTAAAACCAAGAATCACCTACCCAGCAAAACTGAGTATCATGTTTCAAGGGAAAATATGGTCATTCAATGAAACAGAGGACTTTCAAGCATTCTTGATGAAAAAAGCAGAATTGAATAGAAAATTTGTCATTCAGATACAAGAAGCAAGAAAAGCATGAGAATGTAAACAGGGAAAAGAAATAAGGAACTTATCAAGGTGTAATAAGAATGTAAATTTTAAAGATCTTCCCTGCCCCTAGGCTAATGTGCACCTGAAGCCTGGGGTGGGAGGCTTGTTTTTCAGTAGATACTTCTTGATTGGCCAGTGAGTCAATAAGGTTGTTACATTCTCTGAGCCAGGAGAAGGCTATATAAGCCCTGATGTGTAGCTTTGTTTTGGGACTCACTTTGAGAAGTGTTCTGAATTCTGGGAAGCCGTTGTTGAGAGTCCCCTGGCTTTGAAAAACCCAGATGTGGAAACCCAGATGTTGACTGGGTATGGATGTAATGGTTGGACAGTTTGGAAAGCTGTCTACTTGATCTGTTAATGTCTTGATAATTCTGTCTGTATATTTTGAAGTTTGGGGTGCTGACCTTTTTCCCCTGAACAAGGTAAACGATATATGTCTGACTGATTAAAGTAAGCTTGTTAACCCATTTTGAGTTGCTTTCCTTTAACAAAGCAGATCCAAGAACCTGTGGTAGCTGCAAACCCTGAGGACGCTTGGGGTGCTTGCTGCTACACAAGGCTAAACTATTTACATTTCTACATAGAAAAACTATATTTATAACTTATGAAACTTTTCTCAGTATGAGAATACTTGAAGGGAATAAAAATGTATATATAAATATATATGTCTATATAGGAGGGTATATGGGTGTATGAATACATATGTGAGGGTGTGTATATATGTGTGCAGGTATACATAGACAGAAGGCACAGGACCAATTGAATAGGAAGGGATGATACTTAAAAGATGAAATTGAGAGGTGAGAGAGGAATATAATGAGAGGAGATGGGGAGAGACAGAATGAAGTAAATTATCTCATATAGAAGAGGCAAGGGAAAATAGCTACAATGGAGGGGAAGAACAGGAAGGCAAAATGGAATGGGACCACCTTACTCTCATTGAATTTGGCTTAGGGAGGGAATGACATACACACTAAATAGGGTATCCCACTCTACAGGAGAGTAGGGGAGAAGGGAATGGGAAGGGGGATGATGGAGGGGAGGGCAGTTTGGGGGGGGGAAGTTAGAAGCACACACCTTTGAAAAGGGACAGGATCAAAGTAGAGACTAGAATAAGTGGGGGGTGGGATAGGATGAAGGGAAATACAGTCAGTCTTTCACAATATATCCACTATGGAAATGTTTTGAGTAACTACACATGCACAACCTATGTTGAATTGCTTATCCTCCCAGTAAGGGTGGGTGATGAGGGAGGAAGGGAAAGAATCTAGAATTTAAAGTTTTAAAATCAAATGTTTAAAATATATATATAGGAGCTGCATATAAATACATATGTTGTAGTGCCTGGTTTTTCTATCCCCCAACTTCAGCCCTCCCTCAGGGAAGTGAGCAGACTGCCAGGTCAGTTCCACCCTCCCCCAAGGGATGTGGGCCCTTCCCTATTCAGCCCACCTTCACAGATGTGGGTGGGCTTCCAGGTTAGGGAGACTTGGTGTACCAGAGGGAATTTCAAGGTGTGTACTGACCAATCACTGTTTTTCGTCTGCAGTTTTCTGCTTATGTAATACCTAACCACTGTTTGTGTGGCCTTCCTTTAAAAGCTGAGGCTTTACCTGAGATCTCTGCTGTACAACCTGGGATGGTGGGGTGGTACCTCGTCAGCCCTGCCATGTGGCTTGATTAGCCAACATGGTGTATAATAAAGGCTCCAATTATAAATTGTTACTTGGGTCTTGCGTTTTCTGGGCACAGTAATGTGAGTTTGTGTGGATATATATATATATATATATATATGTGTGTGTGTGTGTGTGTGTGTGTGTGTGTGTACAAGTATATGTAGACAGAGGGCACAGACCAATTTAATAGGAAGGGATGATATTTAAAAAATAAAATTAAGAAGTGAGAGAGGAATATAATGAGAGGAGATGGGGAGAGACAGAATAGGGTAAATTATCTCATATAAAAGAGGCAAGAGAAAACAGGAGGAGAAGAACAGGAAGGCAAAAGGGAATGGGATCAACCTTACTCTCATTGAATTTGGCTTAACGGGGGAATAACATACACACTAAATTGGGTATCTTATCCTACAGGAAGGTAGAGGGTAATGAGATAAGAGGGGGGATGATAAAAGGGAGGGCAGATTGGGGGGCTGGGTAGTTAGAAGCAAACACTTTTGAAAAGGGACAGGGTCAAAATAGAAAATAGAACAAGTGGGGGGTGGGATAGGATGAAGGGAAATATAGTCAGTCTTTCACAATATATGGAAATGTTTTGTGTAACTCACATGTACAACCTATATTCAATTGCTTATCTTCCCAATAAGGATGGGTGATGAGGGAAGAAGGGAAAGAATCTGGAATTTAAAATTTTTAAATCCAATGTTTAAAAAAATTATTGTTATTATTACTTTTTACATGCACTGGGAAATAAGCTATATAGGCACTGGGGTATGGAGATCCATCTTGCCCTGCTGGAAAGTTGGAGGGGGAATGGGGCAGGATATAGGAGACAGCAGATTGGGGGAGGGGGTATTCAGTGGGATTGCTGTGTTGGGGTGGTGGGTAGGGGAAAGATGGGGAGAAAATTTGTAACTCAAAATCTTGTGGAAATGAATGTTGTAAATTAAAAATAAACATAAAATTTTAAAAAATAAAAAAAATCATCGCTAGGTTTTTAGTATTATATTTAACCACAAGAATGTGACATTCTGGGACAATTCCTGGCCCTGGTTGTAGCTAACCAGCCACTCAGACTAAAAGCCTTCAGGCTTCTTTGTCTCTGGGAAACATTTCAAACAAAAGCTGGGAAACAGAACAACAAAAAGCAAAAGACTCCCCTATACTTTGGATGATGGGAAGCTAGAGAACCATTTCACAAGAGGACTTAAGATTCATGAATGCCTTTTGCCTGCTGTTGTTAAAGCTGAGAATGAATGCCAGAAACCAATGTAACTACAAAGTGTGTAAAAATGAACTAATTGGAAACTTAGGAGGAAAAAAATGGGGGTACTTTTCAGATCATTCTGAAAATAGAAAAAATAGTTTTTAAGAAAACATTTTTAGACTTCCCGGTCCCTAATAATACCTAACATTTATGTAGTGCCTACTATGAGCCAGGTGCTTTAAAAATATCATCTTATTTGATCTTCCCAACAATCCTGGCAAGTAGGTGCTACTGTTGTCCCCTTTTGTACAGATAAAGAAAATGAGGTTAAATGACTTGTCCAGGGTCACATAGACAGTAAATTTGTATGAGGTAAGATTTAAAGTGAGGTCTTCCTGACTCCAGTCCCAAAGATCTATCTGCTGCACCTTATAGGTCTTAATTTCCATTGAAATTATTATTTCTACAATTCTCTCCAACTTGCTACACTTATATAAAATAAGACCAGAAACCAAAAGGTTCTAAAGAAATATCAGCATGTAAATGAATCTTTGCTAATTCTCATACACAGCATTACATCTCTCATCTCCAGGTTTGGAATGCATTGTTCTCATTTACAGGGTTTAGAATCTCTAGCTTCCTTCAAAGGTCTGCTCAAACACAAAGTCCAGCATGAAGTCTTTCCTTATCCCCTCCAGTTGCTAGTGCCAGATGTTCAATTTGCATGTATTTGACCTATAGTTACATAATTTATATATTTTATGCATGCACATTTTTATTTTTATACCCAGGCCCTCCAGTCAGAAGATCAGGCCTAAATTCTGATTTACTGGTTACGTGACCCTAAGCAAGGCACTTAATCTCTCACTGCCACAAACAATTCTGTAAAACAGTGGTCAATCTGGCTGGTCTATAAAAGTTCTTCAATGGAGCTCCCCACAATGGTGATATTAGAAGGCTATCAAAAATAAAATAAAGAACTTGCTTAATCTATATATACTTACATGTATACATAATTTCCCACAGAAAATATAAGCTACTTTTTCTATTTCATTTTTGTCTTTATATATTTTATATAATAAAATATACATTTTATATATATTATATATATATTTCATTTTTGTCTTTATATATACCCAGTGCCTACCCTAGCACTGGCCACATAGTAGGCACTTTATAAATGTTTATTGGTGGATATAAATGGATATAAATATAAATTTTGTGTTTTATCATAAATGAGAGACACAAATAACAATTCTGGCACTTGAGGCAAATGCTACTATAATGTACCCAAGAAAAACATCATGCCCTCAAATCAACTTTTAACATAAATTCGGTTGAGATAGGAAGGGACATTCAGGAAAGGAGTAACCTAATTCAGATACTCCCTAAGTGAATGGAAAACACAGAACAATACCCTGATGGAGCTGAAGACTCTCCCAGATACCTCATGGGTACTGCTGGGGAGGCTGAAAGTTAGGTAGGGGTGGGATAGTAGAAAGTTCACCAGAAGTACTGCTGTTTAGGAGAATGAAGTAAGCTATATATTAGTTTCTTATTCTTCCTAAGTGTGCTAAGATCAATTGTTTCTATCTTCTAAAGAATTACAAGTTCTATCCATGACCTCTAATTTTTGGTACCCTATGGCAAAACTAAAGTTATCCCAACCTACTTATGACCTTGCTACTGATATCAATAGGTAAAGTATGACTGTTAACATGTTTGAGGGCTGAGAATCAATTTTCTCTGAGACATTTTATCAGAATTTTTGATTTATAGAGACCACTAGTAGAGAACATTCAGATTAGCTGAATACATTTACCAATGCCAAAAAATGTTGTCTTCTGTCATTGGTTTTTACATTTACTCTTAACCTTTAACCTCCCTTGCCTTTCTCTACTAATTAAAACTTTTAAAAAAAATCATACTTCTTCACCTCAGGCAGTTTTCTATGACAAAAACCAATCCCTCAAACTTGTTGTGGCATTTTCACAAAAGCTTTTTACAAGTTTTAATTAACTATGTCCACTGGTTACCCATTGTCCATGCATCTGTTTACTCCTTCAAAAGAATTGTACTGAAATTGACTCATAGAATACTAGTGCTGTAATGAGAATGTAAATTTTAAAGATCTTCCCTGCCCCTAGGCTAAAGTGCACCTGGAGCCTGGGGTGGGAGGCTTGTTTCTCAGTAGATACTTTTTGATTGGCCAGTGGGTCCAAAAGGTTGTTACATTCTCTGAGCCAGGAGAAGGCTATATACTGTGTATCCCCGATAATAAGACACTGTTTTATTATTTTTTTTGGACAGAAAAACACCAGAGGGCTTATTTTCAGGGGAGGGCTTATTTTAATGAACATTGACAGCAATTTTAATAAACAGGTAAATGTGAACAAAAAAAAGTACCTTTATTCAATAAGCAAATCACTGGGGAAGAACAGGATGATGCGCTCACTGCTGCAGCTCTGATTGGATGCAGCTCGAAGCGCAGCGTGCGTTTCACCCGGGGGGGGGGGCACGGTGCATACAGAGGGTACCGTAATGTAGTGTGTAGCGCAGGGGATCACCTTCACTACAGTAGCAATCTCAATAGGGCTTATTTTTGGGATAGGTCTTATTATCGGGGAAACACGGTAAGCCCTGATGTGAGGCTTTGTTTTGGGGCTCACTTTGAGAAGTGTTCTGTGATTTGATATGGATTCTGGGAAGCCGTTGTCCTGAGCCCCCCGGCTTTGAAAAAACCCAGATGTTGACTGGGCATGGATGTAATGGTTGGACAGTTTGAAATCTGTCTACTATATCTGTTTCTGTCTTGATAATTTTGTCTGTGTACTTTGAAGTTCGGGGTGCCGACCTTTTCCCCAGAACAAGGTAAACGATATATGTCTGACTGATTAAAGTAAGCTTGTTAACCCATTTTGAGTTGCTTTCCTTTATCAAAGCAGATCCAAGAACCTGTATGGGCAGCAAACCCTGAGGACGCTTGGGGTGCTTGCTGCTACAAGTGCTAAGTCCATTTAGTCCAAAGGCCTCATTTTACAGGCCAGAGTTTAAGTAAGAATTCCTAGTTTCCTTCAAAGTTCAACTCAAATTTCATTGTCCATCCCCTCAGGTTCTAGTGGCTTTGCTCCCAAAATTACCTTTTAATGGTAAATATTTTATGGTTGAGAAAGATTGTGGATTTCCTTTTTCCTATGAAGTCTATTTAGCATTCCACTGGACTACATAACAACAGCCACTGGTGGCAGCCTCTGTGTATGGAGCCAAGAACAGAAGGGATACAAAGAGGAAAGGTAGATTTGAGGAGCCCAACAAAAGCTATAACATACACATGAGGAACTCCATAAGTACACCACAAAGGGACTTCAAGGAATTGTTAGCCCCTCTGACACATGTACTGTAAACTTGTATCCACTTTCCTGTGGACTCGGCATGTACTGGTGGGCAAGTGTGTTACAGACTGATGGAAACTGGGGTTGGGGAGGGTGTTTTGTACCAAATGCATCAACTACGTCACCATGGTACCTACCTGTTCCTAACAGCTAATTAAGTCTGGCTAGTTAACTGATATTAACTGACGATCATGGGAGGAAGAACATGAGTCCAGTCCTGAGAGCTAAATATAAATATGATGACCTTAATTTACATAACACAAATTTTGGAGTAGACAGGCTGCCCAATCGCAACTAATTCAAACCAGGCCCTTGATCACACTATGAAAAAGTGAAAGTAAGGAAAAAAGCTAAGGAATCTTAGCTAGGTTTATAAAAATTTGTAATGGCAAGCAAAGAAGTAGTTAACACCTTGTTTCAGCTATTGAATTAACACAGAACTAAACACCTTGTTTCAGTTCATGATTGTATCATGTATTCAGAACTTGTGAACCCCACAACTTGTGAACCCTAGAACTTGTGAACTCCTACAATAGGAAGGGGAGGAGCTAATGACCATATATAAGGAGAGGCCCAGGCTAGAGAGAGCAGAACTGAGAGGGGAGCCCTTGTGGTGAAGAAGACAACTTGTAGTATCCTGGTACTCTATGTTTGTCTGTTCTGTCTGTGTTGATGTTTGTTTGTGATACTTTTTTTTTTTTGTATTTTTTGGAGGGGGGAGGGCAGGGCAATTGGGGTTAAGTGTTTGTGATACTTTCTACAGAAGCCCTGGAACCTGACTGCAAGCCCTGAAAGAGGATTTTCTGGTTGTCTGTTTATAGAAGTCCTGGAGGAGGGTTATGGAGGTCCTAGGACTTTACTGATGATTTGTGCTGGCCTCTTGGATCTTGTTTGTGGGTCTGTGTTGATTTTTATACTGATGATTTGTGTTGAGTTCTCAGACCTTGTTGGTGGGTCTGAGTTGATTTCTATACTGATTATTTGTATTGAGTTCTCAGACCTTGTTGGTGGGTCTAAGTTGATTTCACAGGCAGATAGTGAATTGATGATGGTGCTGGCAATGTGAATGAATATTATTGTGGCTCTGTCAAGCTTTGTGTTCCCAGAAACAGGAACTGCGAAAGACTTGAGGTGGACTGGACACTGTGAGCTTCAATATGGAACGGGAAATGGATGAAGAACTGGACAAGGAGCTAAAAACAAATTTAACTTCTTTCAGTGGTACTTTATAACTTGTCACATTTTAGGGTTGGGATCTTTATGGGATGGGGGGAAGAGAAGGCATCCCACATCTACATGAGGAGAAAAGCCTTATAATAAGGCTTTAACACCACTTTACCAGAATTTACACTGGAAAACTGTCTCAGTTAACCAAACAACCAAAGCAGATATTCATTTTTTTTACTTTGGTTATAAAACTGCTATGTACAATATCTACAATATGTACAGCCATATTGTTTGGATTTTTGTCTTGTTAACCATACCTCTGCTTTGTTGTATCGTTTCATATAGTTTAGAAAGTGCCCTTCCAAGGACCCTGTTCACTGCTGCACTTTTCAATGAATTAAACTGTGTCTAATAGAAAAAAAAAGATATTCTTTATAAAAACCAATTTTTTTATATATATAAAAAACGTATTTTTTATAAAATACCAAAAGATATTTAAAGAAAGGATCATGGCAAATAAAAGGCTTGACATATCTTGGTGTAGTCTTAAGGTGTTAGGCTGCACTAAGACTTGGGACACCGTGTGTATGTGTGTGTGTGTGTGTGTGTGTGTGTGTGTATAATATAGAGGAGAAATATATACGTATAGTATAGATGATAGACATTATACCAACTATATATCATATATGGTAACTAAATTAGTAACTATAGTTATACATATAAATATATGCATATAATGTACATGATATGATATACAATATATACATAACTTTATCTATGTCTATTTATAGTTATTAATGGCCTCTAAGTCTATTATTAATGCACAGACTTTTTTCCTTAGTTGATCTGCAGACTTTGTTGGATGACCTGCAATATATAACAAAGAAGGATGGTTTCAGTTTCAGAGAGAACAAATAAATGGAGAATCCTGCCTGGGGGCAAGTCACTTTTCTCAGTCTCAGTCTCCTCATTTGTAAAATTAAGATAAGAGCACCTACCTCTCGAGGTCAAATAAAATGACATGAAAAGAATTTTGCAAAATCTTAAAATACCATACAAAATGTTGGCTATTATTATTTCTGGGCCAGATTGATTCCCTCTTCCACTAAAATCTAGGAACATTTGATTTGGTGTGGAGTCAGTTTGCTGGTTAGCAATCAATAAGCATTTTAAACATTAGCCTATTGAATTCTGCCTCAGAAACTTAATAGCTGTAAGTCATAACCTCTGTTTCTTGTTTCTTCATCTGTCAAATTGGGATAATAATAGCGCCAGTGTTGCTATGAGGATTAGATATTTAATAAGGATCTATGTAAGTTAGTCTTACTTATTAAAACAAAATAGTAAATAAGTAATACTAATAAATAAAAAGAATAAATAAAAGTGTGAAAGTTAATTTCAGTAGCTTGTCACCCACCTAAAGGGAAGTCCCTGAAACGTGGGTGGCCCTGGAGCTGTCTTTGGGAATTCCCGAGAGCTCGCTTACACTTGGAGCAGGAGCCTCATCATTCAGGGGTTCCCTAGGCTGGGGCCCTAAACCAGGTGCTCAGGGAGGGGGGTGGGGTCGCTCGTTTAAAGTGAATCAAGTGAAGAGAATAGTGGCTGGTCTCCAGCAGCCATTACGTACTTACTCTCTATGATTCCCACGCATTTTCCCCAAAGGGGCGTGACAGGGTGGAAGGTGGTAGTCACGCCTCCACTGAGCCATTCCATTCCCTCACCTCCTCCCACCACACTCCGCTGTTTCCGGGTAGAACGCAGGAGAGCACGCGCTATCTGCTTCGCCCCCCCTTCCTTCCCCCCCCCCCCAAAGAACGGACCAATAGTGAGCATTCCTTCCTGTGGTCCACAGGAGTCATACTAAGCGCGAAGATTCCTCCACCTCCCAACCCAACTCCCATCCCCACCCCAAGCGGCATAGCCACTACGCAGCCGAAGCCCTGGGAAGTGGCGCGAGCTTCCAGGGAAAGGCAAGAAGATTGAGGAATGTGCCCTCGCGCTCCGCCAGGGCTTCGGTGGCGCGCATGCGTGCGCGCGCCCCGCAGGACGTCGGAGGCGGGCGTGGAAGGGGGGGTGGTCTCGCGCGGTTTTAGGGTGGAGTTCCTGGAGGCTGCGACGGCGAGCGACGGGAGGAGTAGGCTGGCGTTCTTCGGTCTGCGCCGGCGGAGGAGGTGGAGACGCCATGGAGGGAGTCGGTAATTTCTAGATCTGGATCCGGTATCTTAAGGGCAGCCCGAGCCCTCGGAGTTGTGGAGTCGGCGTCCCTCCGGAGGAGGCGGGAGGTCGGCGGCTGCGGCGGAGGTTAGAGGCGGAGTCGGGGTGTTAGGAGAGCTCCCTCAACAGGTTACCCGAGGGCGGGAGAGCGAAGCGCGACTGGAGGAGGTTGGGGGCGGGGTGAGGATCCGGGGAGGCAGGACCCCTTCCCCCTAGCCAGGACCCCGCCCCCACCCAGGCCCTGCGGCTGTCCCGGCTGGACCTCACCGCGGGAGGGTGTGCAGAGG
>NW_027185737.1:561958-582757 GCF_028583685.1 Petaurus breviceps papuanus
GTGTAAAAACTTGGAAGCTGCCCCTCCCTTAGGCTCTCTCTAGGTGGGGGACAGCCTCCTTCTGCCCCCAGCTGCACCCAGCTCGGGTCTTTGTGCTTCTCCCTAGCTCCCAGGTGGGGACTCCTCTCTATCCTGCCATAGGAGAGGTGAGAACCCACTCCGAATGCCCTCCGTTGTCAATTTGGGGGATACGTTCCCTGTGAAAATCGGGGTGTAAGCCCCTCCTTCACCTGACAATATTCTCTGCTAAGTAGGTACCTTAAAAACAAACAAACAGGTTCTGCTTTGCTTTTGGCCACTTGCTTTTATTTAGTTTTATGGCTCTAGATCAATCAGGGACTGCAAGGTGGACTTTGAATTCTCAGTGTTCTTGTACGTAATCTTGATTTTAAGGAAATCTTAAAGTAATGGTTGTGGGGGAAGGAAGGAAAGATTACTCCTTTCTTAATAGTCTTTATCTGCCTTGCAATTTAAAGTAGCTCTGTTGACTGAGTGTAGTAGTATGTGAAAGTGTGGGTTCAGTCGGCACTTTAGCTTTGTATTCCTGGCATCTAGCAACTGTACCATGCACGTAGTAGGCGTCTGATGTTTAGTGAATTGAATTTGCTTTTCGGACAGCTATGAAGTTGATTGGTAATTAAACAGTGGTGCCATATATGTACGTGTGTAAATCTATATAGTGTTTAGGGATGGTATGCCCGCCCTCTTAGTGTCTTGATTTTGAAAGCTTACTGTGGAAAAACAAGTTTTAAGTATTTAGTTAGGTGTAAATTGTAGGTGTAACTTTCAGATTTTAATAAGTAGTATTCTGTTTTTGAATAATATGCTAATTGTACATATAATTATTCCAAAATTTAATAACCTATTAAATTCTGCCTCGGAAGCAAATGACATGTTTGGGTATTGGTGTCTGAACTGTGAGTACTGGTGTGAATGGAACTTTATTAAACAAGCTTTCTTAGGCAGTGGTTTTACTGGGTCATAGGCTGTAAAGTGAAATGGACAGAGAACTAGATGTAGAAGATTTAGGTCCTGAGCCCCGTTTTCCTCCTCTGCAAATTTTTTTTAATGTAAAATTAAGCAGTTATTACTAATTTAGTTTGTTTCCATCGAGGCCAGCAATGAGATGTTGGAAGCACAGGTGCTCAACCTAATTCACTTTGCTGACCTTTTGTTTCCTCTTAATGGGCCACTGTGTAAAGTAGGTAGTCAAGTCCTGGACATGGAATCAGGAAGACTTGAGTTCAAATGTGGCTTCAGACATTGTGACCCTGGGCAAGTCATGTCTCTGTGCTTCAGTTTCCTCATCAGTAAAATGAGACTAATAATAGCATCTGCCTGGTGAGGATAAAATGAAATAATATTGGTAAAACACTTTATAAACCTTAAAGTGCTATATAAATGCTAGCTTTTACCCCGCCATCTTGGGTCTGTCCCCCCAATAATATGTTATCTGCATTCGAATTCCATAGTTCTTTCTCTGAATGTGGATAGCATTTTCCATCACCAGTTTTTTGTTGGTTTTTTTTTTTTTTTTGCTTTTTAGAGGGGGGGGAAGGCAGGGCAACTGGGGTTAAGTGACTTGCCCAAGGTCACACAGCTAGTCAAGTGTCTGAGGTCGAATTTGAACTCAGGTCCTCCTGACTCCAGGGCTGGTGCTCTATTCACACTGTATCACCTAGCCACCGGTAGCTTTTATTTTTAAAATAGTACAAAGAGGAGAGAGGCTTAGACTAGAAGATTTTTAAACTTTTTCTAGTTCAAATATGTTAAATGTTAAAAGGCCAAAGGTGAAATCAGTTAATGAAATAAGTTGAAAGTCCTTTAAAAAGAAAGAAAATAGGTAAAAGTATAGAATTTTTAAAATTAATCTTTTAAATGAATATTCTTTCCTCTGCTTTTGAGCAATTTGTTGAATGTTCTAGTGACTTACTATGGTCTGTGTAGAATTTCAACTTTGAAATTCGGTTCAAAAGGTGGGGGGTGTGAAACATTGATAGCTTGGCTTTAGTTATAAAAATCCAAACGTGTTGGAAAAAAATCAGTAAATGTGTTTAAGTACTTACTATGTGCCAGGGATACAAAATCAAGACAATTCTTTACCCATTCCTCCCCATTATGTTCTGTTGGAGGATACAATTTTTTTTACAGATCATTAAACATAGGATACATACAAAATTCACTGGGATTGGAGTGACTGGGGTGGTCCAGTGAGCAAACCTGAAAAGCCTCCTAAAGGAGGTGGTAGTTGAACTGAACATTGAAGGGAGCTAGGGGTTCTAAGAGCTGGAAGTGAGGAGGGAGAGCCTTTTAGAAAACTGGGGCAAAGGCACAGGCATTAGATGGATTTTCTGATGGTGTCTGGGAAACAGCTAGTGTGACTGAGGAATTGGGAATGGGGGGATGGGGGAGAGTAATGTAAAATCAGCCTGGAAAGATAGGCTGAAGCCATTTTGAAAGGATGTGTATTTTGTCCTGTATTCTGTGGGGGAGCCACTGGAACTTCTTGAGCTGTAGAGTAACAATCAGATTAGGAATTTAAATTTGGAACCTGTGTGGGGGATTGATTAAATGAGCGGGGAGGGAGTGGATGCAGGAAATCCATTAGGAGGCTCTTATAATAGTCTAGGCAGGTGAGAGATAATGAAGGCCTAAACTAGGGGTCCTTATGGTTGTAAGTAGAGAGAAGAGGCCAGATTCAGAGATGGACATTGATAAGCTCTGGAGGACATCTAAAGGGAATGAGTCTTAAGAAATGTATGTAAATGAGGAATTGATGATCTAAGCTATTTACTTCCAGCCTTTTCCAATTTGAGGATTTCTGTCTGTCCTCAAAATAAATTTCATGATAGAGTACAGGCCTTAAAGTGGGGAAAATCTAAGTTCAAATTGGACTCTTGCTGTTTGACCTTGGGCAAATTACTTTACCTCTTTGGAGTCTACTCATTTGTACTTACAGGGTAATTGTGAGGGTCAAATGAAATATCTTATATAATAAAGTGCTTTAGCACAGTGCCTTGTACATGCAATAGGACATATATATGTATGTATACACCCATACATATTAGCTGTGTATATGTTAGCTATTACTAGCTATTATTTAAATGATGTGGCTGGATGGTCTCTGAGGTTTACAGATAGTGTTACATATATCATCTCATTTGATCTTCATAGCAGTCCTGTGAGATAGGTGCTGTTTTACAGATGAGGAAACAGGCTGAAATGAAATTTGAACCAGGTTCTTTTTCCAGAGCCAGTACTTTTGGCAGTATATCACATGATTTGACTTTGTATTGTATTTATACAGTAATGATAGCAAATGGGATAATGTATATGAAAGCAATTACATCTTAAAACTATATGAATAGCTGTTCTGGTAATGCTGTATTACATTCTCCTGGACTTAGTTTTTCTGTTCTTCATCAGCAATATATTATAGTCTTTCCAGGAACTTTGGCTGTTTTGTCTGTCACTATTTCCTGTACAGTTTTATGTACCTGGCAAGAAAAATAGCATATGCTTTTGATCACATACTTTTAAAGAGATAAAGCAGTTAACCATTAAAAAACATAAGCATGCAGTTGTTCATTACTGTTGTTTTCTTCAATCAATCACTATGCATCTGTCTATCTCTGTCTTTATGCATTTATCTATCTGTCTTTTGAGACTTGGGGGGTTAAGTGACTCACTCAGGGTCGCACAGCTAGTAAGGCCCCGGAGGTGGATTTGTTGACTACTAAATGATCTACACAGTGCCACTTAGCTGCTCCTCACTACAAATTTATTATACTTATACTACACATCTACTGTCAGGCCCTGCGGTAAGCATGAGGGATATGAAAAGAAGCAAGAGAGTTTCTGCCTTCAACTAAAAGTTTATTTCAGGGCGGCCAGGTGGCTCAGTGAGTAAGAGCGCCAGCTCCAGCGTTAGGAGACCCGGGATCGCTTCCGGCCTCAGATGCTTGGCTTCCACACAAAAAATAACTGGCCGTGTAACCTTGAGCAAGTTGCTTAACCCTAATTGCTTTAAAAAAAAAGTTTATTTCAAATAAAAAGTGTTCTTGATTTATTTTCTTTATGCATTGTACATGGTTAAAATATATCCCTAATTAACAAAGAGCAGAGTAATTTTTTGTGAATACAGTGTTAAAAGTCACAGTGGTAATCATATTTTTTAAAAGATATGTAAATAACATGTCAGTGACTCCAGATTGAGAATGAAAAGGTTTATTTGTATACCTTTATATAAACATTTTGCAAAATCCATGACACAATGTTTACTGTATTTAGCCAAGATTTTGGGATGATAGAAAGGTTTGGGTAGGATAAGAAAACTATCCCATTTGGGCATCTCACCCAGAATAAAAACAATGGAAATAACTCCTACTTTCCCCGTACTGGCCTTTTTGTTTCTTATGGTGACACTTCATCACCTCTCCCAGTGCTTTTGCACAGGCTGTGTTCCACATGCCTATGATGGACTGCTTCCTTTCAAGAGATAGATCTCTTGGAATACCTGGCCTCCTTCAAGACTCATCTTGAGCACTGCTTTTTGTATGAGCCCTTTACTGATCCAGAGAGCTTCTGATGTCTCTCCCCACTCCCTTACCTTCTGTCTCTTTTATGTGTATTATATGTGTGTAAGTTGCCCTCCTTTGTTATAAAAAAAGCTCTTTCTAAAAAGAAATTATTTTTAAAGATTTAAGTTTTAATTAACAACCTACTTTTTCTCCTTTTCACCTTTGCCCCTTTTCCTCCAGTTGAGGGGAATAAAAAAAGAAAAATACTCCCACAGTGGCTGTATCCAAAACAGTATGTCTCATTTTGCATCTTGAGTCCATCACCTCTGTTGTCAGGAGGTAGGTAGCATGCTCAGTTGTCCACCAGAATCCTAGTTGGTCATTGATCACAGTTGAGTCTTTTAAAGGTGTCTTCATGATATTGTTATTGTATAAATTGTTCTCCTGGTTTTATTCATTTCACTGTACCAGGTCTTACAGATTTTCACAGGTTTCTCTGAAATTACCCTTTTCATAATTTTTTTTGTGGTATAGTAATATTCCATTACGTTTATATACTATAGTTTGCTCAGCCATTCCCCAATTAATATTCTTTAGGACCAGTACTTTTACTTTTGTGTTTATATCCCTGGTGTGTAGGACTTGATAAATCCATTTGTTTATTTAATTTTTGGTGGCGTTAGGAATGTTAGAACTTTCCTCATTATAATCTCCTTTCACTGATTAAGTGAAATCAGAATTAAGTGATCAGGGGCAAAAAACATAGTTAGGAAATTTGTTCTTAAATCAAAGCTGTTTTCTGCCTTTGAAACTTCTGCACTTTGTTTCTATGTCTGCCCTAAGGCCAACCAGAACAAGTTTATAATCCATCTTCTACATGACATTTCTTCAGATCCTTGAGGCAAGTTACGTTTACTGAAAGTCTCTTCAGTTTCAGGTTAAACATGCCCCTTTCCTTCTGCTGATCATGCTGTAGTCTGGTCTTGAGACTTTTCACCATCCTGGTTGCCTTCCTCTGGTTGTTTTTTTAATTGTCTTTCTTTTTTTTTTCTTCCATTTTTCAAATGCTTTATTAACTTCTGATTTACATCATTCATTTCTGCCAGATTTTGAGTTGCACATTTTCTTCCCGTTTTTCCCCTACCCACTGCCCCAAAATAGCAGTCCCACAGGATATCCCTTCCTCCAATCTGCTCTCTGCCATATTTTCTCCTATACCCCTTTCGACTTTTCCAGTAGGGCATGGTGGATCTCTATGCCCCAGTGCCTGTTTATCTTATTTCCCAATTACATGTAAAATAGTATTAATAATAGTGTGTGTGTGTGTGTGTGTGTGTGTGTGTGTGTGTATATATGTGTATGTAGTTAAACATTTGATTTTAAAACTTTGAATTCCAGATTCACTCCCTTCCTCTCGTCACCCACTCTTACTGGGAAGATAAGCAGTTCAGTATAGGTTGCACATGTGTAGCTAATGCAAAACAATAACATAGTAGATATATTGTAAAAGACAAACTATATTTCCATCCCTCCTATCCCACCTCCCACTTGTTCTGTTCTCTACTTTGATCCCATCCCTTTTCAAAAGTGGATGCTTTCAACTTCCCTCCCCCCCAACCTGCCTTCCCTTCTATCATCCCCCCTCTGATCCCCTTCCCTTCTACTCTTCTGTAGAGTGAGATGCCCTATTTAGTGTATATTTCATTCCCTCCCCAAGCCAAATTCAATGAGAATAAGGTTGACCCATTCCCTTTTGCCTTCCTATTCCTCTCCTCCATTGTAACCATTTTCCCTTGCCTCTTCTATATGAGATAGTTTACCCCAATCTGTCTCTCCCCATCTCCTCTCATTATATTCCTCTCTCATCTCTTAATTTCACCTTTTAAGTATCATCCCTTCCTGTTACATTGGTCCTGTGCCCTCTATCTATGTATACCTGTAAGCATATATACACATTCACATATATATTCATATGCCCATATACCCTCATATATAGACATATATATATATACACATATGTATATATTTCTATTCCCTTCAACTATTTTCATACTGACAAAAGTTTCATCAGTTACAATTATTGTTTTTCCATGTAGGAATGTTAATAGTTCAACTTGGATAAGTTCCTTATGATTTCTTTTCCCTGTTTACCTTCTCATGCTTCTCTTGCTTCTTGTATCTGAATGTCAAATTTTCTATTCAATTCTGCTTTTTTCATCAAGAATGCTTGAAAGTCCTCTATTCCACTGAATGACCATCTTTTCCCCTGAAACATGATACTCAGTTTTGCTGGGCAGGTGATTCTTGGTTTTAATCCCAGCTCCTTTGCCCTCTGGAATATCATATTCCAAGCCCTTCGATCCCTCAGTGTAGAAGCTGCCAAATCTTGGGTTATCCTGATTGTGTTTCCACAATTTTCAAATTGTTTCTTCCTGGCTGCTTGTAATATTCTCTCCTTAATCTGGGGTTTAATTGTCTTTCTTAAAATGTGGTTCCTAGATGTGGTCTGACAAGGGAAGAGTACAGCATGATTATCACTTCCCTATTACTTGAACCTGTGCCTCTCAGCTAGATGGTACAGTGTGTAGAGTGCCTACCCTGGCTTCAGGAAAACCCAAATTCAAATATGGCCTTAGACTTTATTAGCTGTGTGACCCTGAGCAAGTCACTTACCTTTTTTGTCTTAATTTCCTCATCTATAAAATGAGCTGGAGAAGGAAATGGCAAACTACTCCAGGATCTGCCAAGAACCCCCCTACCTCACTCCCCCAAAAAAGGAGGTCATAAAGAGTTGGATATGTCTGCAGAAATGACTGAAATGCTCCTTAGGGTACCCTGAATTGAGCTGTTGGCTCATTGAGCTTATAGTCTAGTACACTTTCCCCTGTCCCATCTTTTTTGCATGAATTTTTTTTGAGACATCCCTCCTCTTTTTGTCCCTGTGAAGTCTTTTAAATCCAAATATAAAATCTGACTTCGTGGCCCCCTTTGGAGTTTTCATGGTAGACAGCTCTGGTATATTTGCCAAGAAAACCCTAAATGGGGTCAGGAAGAGTCAGACACAGCTGAGATGACTGAACAACAAGAAAATAAAACCTGATATTTTTGAATGAATGAATGATAAAAGAATTTTTTAATGCTTATTATGTGCCAGGTACCTTGCTAAGTGCTACAGTGCTAAATACAAGTAAGTAAGCAAGTCATCCCCTGCCCTGAAGACGTTACCTTCTGATGGAGGAAGAAAATATATTAAAGGAAGTTGAGGTGTTGGAAGTTGGGGTGGTGTGGGGTTTCATCATGGTTTGGAAATGGCCTAGAAGTATTGTGATTCCAGGCAAGGTTGTCCACCTATCACAGTTCAGCATAGGAATTGAATCCAAAGTTTTGATAAGAGAGCAGTGAGGAGTATGCATGATGTAGAAAATGGGTAAGAAGTTTATTAAATTTTGTCTTTTAAGATTTAACCCAATGCTCTAGGTTGGGAGTTGGCAAACCGCAGCCTGCATTTTAGCCCACACTGTTTTTGTGCATCTAGGAGATTTACTTTTTTTAAAATAAGACCTTATTGTATTTAAAAATACAAAAACCATTCTTTGCTGTGGGGCCATAGAGTAAGAGGCAGAGGGCAAGGCATTGTTTGCCAAGTCCTGTCATAGATTATTAAGGGATTTCTGGAAACTAGTATTATTAGTATTACTAGTACTATTAATAAACTATTTTTTCTTGTTTTGATTGATATCAGACAACCATCAAACATTTATTAAGTGACCACTATCTTCTAGACACTGTGTTAGGGTTGCAAAGACAAAAATGAAGCTGTTCTTGCTCTCAGGGGTTTTCCATTCTAGGAGACTGACTGCATGCACATACATGACTCTTTGTAAAATACACAAAGAGGAGATGCCAGGTAATTTGAAGGAAAGGCATTAGCCCCTGGTGGGAGGGGGTGGAGTGGGGATGCTAAAAAAAAAAAAAGACCTCATGAAGAAGGTAGCACTTGAGACTTTTGGATGGAAACCAGGGATTCCAAGAGGTTAGGTGGAGGTAAAGGGGGAGTGAATTATAGGTATGAGGGTCAGCCAGTGGAAAGGTATGGAGATGACATATGAGAAATGGTATGCTCTGTGTGTTATGTACAGCAAGAAGGCCAGTTTGACTAGACCATAGTGTACGTGAAAGGGGAAGGTGAAAGAAATAAAGTAGGAAAGGTGAAATGAGGCCAAATTTAAAGAGTCTTAAATGCCAGCCAGAGGAGTTTATATTTTCTCCTCCGTTAACAGTTTGAACTTGTTGAATAGAGGAACAACTTGGTCCTTGATAGTTGTGTGCCAGTTGTGGGTAGGATGAAATGAACTGGAGAGAGAAGTGAGAAACTGAGAGACCAATTAGGAGGCTATAACAGATAAGAGTTGAGGAAGGCCCAAGTAAAGATGGTGTTCCATTCAATATTTTGCTATTGTTTAAACCTATTTAAGAAAGATCAAAATGGATAAACTTGCTCGCTGTTCCCAGGAAAATATTTCCCCTACTTGCCTTTGCACAGATAGTCCATGTGTACAGATGTTTCCCCTCATAGAACTATTAACTTCTTTAAGTCAGAGCTCAGTCATACGCCTATGTGAGACTTTATATAGAAAGTGAGTTTTCAGGTTAATTTTTTTGGGTAGGAGTGGGGTGAAAGGCTCTGGAGAGTTTTGAAAGATACAAAGGGATTTTTAAGAGGATAAGCTAAAAAGGGATTACATTCCAGGCATGGGGGACAGTTTCTGTAGGAACAGATGTAGGAGTCAAGTACAAAAGGCCATTCTGACCAATATCCACATAGTTCAACAGATTCATATTCCTGAACCACAATTCCAACCATTTTATCCCCTTGCTCAAGAAAAGAAAATTTAGTGGCTTTAAGACAGACTAGTGCTTAAAACTGGTCATAACCTGACTGTAGCCTATTTTTGCAGTGTAGTATATATTTTTGCAGTTCATTTTGTGGTCCAGCCAAATTAGTCTGCTTTGTTCTTCCCTCAAATTGTATGACATTGTTTGCTGTCTAGGTGCTTTTGCACAGGCTATCACCCCCTCATGGCAAGAATACACTCTATCTTCACCTCTGACTCAGAATCTCTTAATTTCCCTCAAAGCTTGGGAAGCTATGATTCCCAAGGTATCACAGGAAACCTATACTCATTCCCCCCAGTTGCTAGTGCCCTCCCCCTTCATGTATTTTATATTTAACTTCATTTGTACTTGTCTATCTGCCTCTCAGAAAGTAAGATCCTCAAGGGCACTCTGTTGCCTTTCTGTTTTTGTATTGCTAGAATCTAGCATATGATAGATGTTTAATAAATAAATGTTTGTTGAATAGAAGTAAATGGAATAGATATACAGTCATTTTCTCATTTGAACTTGTCAATTTAATAATAGGAGTGAGGGGTGCTTTTGTTTCCTGCTCACCATTTATATGACCTTCTGATAGTGTCATTTCTTATGGATCATTAATATTTCATTGCATTTATATATCACAGGTTAGCTATTCCCCACTTACTGGACATTTAGGTTGCTATTATGAACAATGATTTTAGATTTTTGTATAGATTATTTGTTTCTTTTGTTTCTGTCAATAGCATCTTCAGGCAAGAGTGCTAGTGGATCACTGGATCAAAGGATAATGAAGTTTTATAGCTCTTATGGTATAGTTCTATATTGCTTTCCAAAAAGACTCAACCAATTCATAGCTGTGCTGGCAATGAATAATAACCTATCTGTTTTCCCAAAGCCGTACCAGCATAAAATTTTACTGTGATTTACTATTTGTATCTCATAGTTTTATGTTTAATTTCTTTTATTTGTAAATTTTTTATTTATTTTAAACTTAAATACAAAACAAGAAAAAAAATTGCCATGTATACAGCAGAACATGAGAGGATTCAATATAAAACAATAAATTTCCATTTCAAGAAAACCTATTTAATAAATACAACACATTGTTTTCAAAGCTGCCCAGCTTTTCTTTGCTTCCATATAGGTTTTCTTTTGTTTTCTATTGTGTACTTTATTTTATTTATTTATTTTCTGCAGGGGGGAAGGCAGGGCAATTGGGGTTAAGTAACTTGCCCAAGGTCACGTGGTTAGTAAGTGTTAAGTGTCTTAGGGCACATTTGAACTCAGGTCCTCCTGACTCCAGGTCCCGTGCTCTATTCACTGCACCACCTAGCCACCCTTGCTGTGCACTTTATACTTTTTTTCCCTTCTTGCACCCTAAAAAAGTCTACAATTAAGTGCAGATATATATATATATATATATATATATATATATATATATATATATACACACACACACATATACATAGATATCTATAAGCATATAAGCATATATACACATATGTACACACATATATGTGAGTGTACTATGCTTATTTCCATTTATCTGTTTTTCCAAAGGTGGATAGCATCTTCCTTCATGAGTCCAAGTCTTTTCTATGTTTTTCTAAATCAACCAACTCAGCATTTCTTGTTATCAGCAATATTCCAACCCAGTCACAAAATCCTGTCAGAGATTGTCTTTGAAAGTTACCCCCCCCACACAACTTTCTGCATTCCTTCTTTTCTTGGCAATATAGGTTTTATTTATACAACGAAATTTTAATTTAAAATAATCAAAATTATCCATTTTACACTTCAACAATGCTTTCACCTTAATTTGCTTTTTTACATCCTTTTCCTCTAGTTTCTTTGAAATCCCTGATCTTTTGTTCTTCCCAGTGAACTTTTTTTTTCTTAAACTCAGTGAGATAATTTTTTAGTAATTTAATTGGGATGGCATTGAATAAATAGATTTGTTAGATTGTCATTTTTATTTAAAATACTGGTTTTACCTGCCCATAAACAATAAATATTACTTTAGTTATTTACATCTGATTTTATTTGTATGAAATGTGTTTTATGTTTGTGTTCATATGGTTCCTGTGTCTGTTTTGGCAGAAATACTCTAAAGTATTTTATACTGTCTAGTTATTTTAAATGGTCTAAAACAATATAGAATAATATTGCTGACACAGTGTAGTTTCCCTATTTTTCTCTTTTGATTAAATCTATTTTAGTTTTAACTTTGAGTTCATGATTATTAACCCTGCTTTTTTATTACATAATAAATTTTGCTCCTGTTCTTTATGTCCCTATGTGATAGCTCTCATTTTTAGTGTTTCCTGAAAGCAACATATTGTTGAATTCAAATTTTTAATCTGATTTTTGCATTTCATGGGTAAAATCATCTGTAATGGGAATGCAAATTTGGAAGATCTTCCCTGCCCCTAGGCTAAAATGCACCTGAAGCCTGGGGAGGGAGGCTTGTTTTTCAGTAGATACTTCTTGATTGGCCAGTGAGTCAATAAGGTTGTTACATTCTTTGAGCCAGGAGAAGGCTATATAAGCCCTGATGTGTAGCTTTGTTTTGGGACTCACTTTGAGAAGTGTTCTGTGATTTGATCTGAATTCTGGGAAGCCGTTGTTGAGAGTCCCCCGGCTTTGAAAAACCCAGATGTTGACTGGGTATGGATGTAATGGTTGGACAGTTTGGAAAGCTGTCTACTTGATCTGTTAATGTCTTGATAATTCTGTCTGTATATTTTGAAGTTTGGGGTGCTGACCTTTTTCCCCTGAACAAGGTAAACGATATATGTCTGACTGATTAAAGTAAGCTTGTTAACCCATTTTGAGTTGCTTTCCTTTAACAAAGCAGACCCAAGAACCTGTGGTGGTAGCAAACCCTGAGGACGCTTGGGGTGCGTGCTGCTACATCATCCCATTCACATTCTAAGCTGTAGTTACTTGTGTATTTTACTCTTTTCTATTTTTCCTCACTATCTTTCTCACTCTATTTACCTTATCCCTTCTTATTTCTCTGCTTTACTTCTGCTCAGCTACCCACATCTCCCAAGAGTCTCTCCCTTATCCTCTGTCCCATACCAATTCCCTTGCCCTCTTATTTCTTTCTGAATTTAGAAGACTTATACACTTCTAGATATGTGTTGTTTCCTCTTTAACCCATACTCAATGACAGTAAAGTTTCAGTACAACCTTCTCTCCTCCCTACTAGCTTCTTCTGTATCAGTTTTTCTTTTTATGCCTCATTTGAACGATTCTCTCTCCTTATCACTCCTTTTTGTCCTTCCCTACACAGTTTTATTTGTTAGAATCACCCCATCATACTCAATTCAGCCCAAGTCTTTCTTTTAGATGACCTAAATGGTGTTGTCAGTCTTAGGCTAATATTTTCACATATAAGAAAAAACCAATTTGAACTTATTGTGTCCCTTCTTATTGGTTTTTAATATTGTTTGCCTTACATTTCCCCTGGGTGTTATATGTCAAATTTTCCCTTAAGCTCTGGGGGTTTTGTCACAAAAACCTGACAATCTTTCAGTTCACTAAATGTCCTTTTTTTCTTCATTCAGATTTACTTAACTTTGCTGGGTAAGTTACCCTTGGTCATAACCCCAACTCTTTTGCTCTACAAAATAAAGTATTCTAAGTTTTGCTAGGTCTTCTGTAATTCTTGTTGTAATTCCATGATACTTAAATTATTTTTTTTCTTGTTGCTTCCAGTATTTTCTTCTGAACCTGGGAGCTTTGAAATTTGCTATGATATTGCTGTAAGTTTTCCTCCTAGGATCTCTTTCAGGTGGTAATTGGTAGATTTTTTCTATTTCTGTTTTGCCTTCTTGTTCTAGAACGTCAGGGAAATTTTCCTTGATAATTTCTTGTAATATAGTATCAATATTCTTTTTTATAGTAATTTTCAGGTTGTCCGACATAAGTTTTATGTTTAATTTCTAATAATCATGGTATCTGAACTCTTCTTATTGTATTTATTTTGTGTTTCTTTTGGGAATTTTGAGAATAATAAATTTTGAGAATTTAAATTAAAATTTTAAATAAATTTAAATTGTGATTAGTACCAGTTATATTTCCCAATGACCTCTCCACTAACAAATCGTCCTCTATCATCAACATAGTTAAGCAAGCTTAGTCCATTAGCAGAGTTTTCTTAAATGCCTGCCATGTGTTGGTGTTGGGCGAGGTCCTAGGATACACACAAAAAGCAAGTTTCCCTGACTTCAAGGAACTTAAGGGGGGAGGGGAGGAGAGGGGGCAGGGCAACAGCCTCTGAAAAAAATGAGAGCAATCAGTAAATGCCTCTTGCCGGGGAGGATGCCAAGAGGCAGAAGAGGAGAGGAAGGCAGGAGATGTAACGTTATGTTTGGAGACAACAGGCCAGTTAAGGCGGACTGTGCATGAGGAGGAATGATATAGCTTGGAAAGATAGGTTGGCACCAGCCTGGCAGATTGTAAAGTGGTTTGTATTTTATTCAGTGGGGAGCCCAAGGAGATTTTTTAGCAGGGTATTGTAATGGTCAGATTTGTCCTTTAGGAGTATTTGTTTAGCATCTTTGTAGAAGATGGATTAGAGCAAGGGAGAGAGACTAGAGGAAAATCTAAGAGCCTGGACTAAGCTGATTATAGTGTGAGTAGAGAGAGAGATGTTGAATGACAACATTTGGTAATTTACTGGATTGGGATATGGGTGGGAGATAGGAAAAGCAGAGGATGACTCCTAGGTTACTTGTGCCCTTGAGGAAAATTGGAAGCAGGGGAAGGTTTTTTTGGGGGGAAAATGAGTTCTGTTGTGAACATACTGAGTTGTGATGATATCGTTGTAGGCATATGAAGTTGAGAGACTGGAGTTCTGGAGAGAGTTGATGGCTAGATGAATAGATTTGAGTCAAATATATCGAAATAAAATAGTTGAATCCATAGGAGCTACTGAGATAACTGAGGGTTTACAGAGTTAGAATGTTAGAGTGAGAAGAGGAGGGTACCCAGCATGGAGTCACGGGCTGTACATTTTTATAGGGTGTCAGACCTGAATGATGAACTCATGATGAACTTGCATATCAGTCAGTAGTTCTTTACTGTGTTAACAGCACTTTTAAGTTCTGGAAATACAAAGAAAAAGCAAAAATAGCCCTTGCCCTCAAGAAACTTTATTCTCATTCAAGAGACAATATGTACAATATGTATCTTGGCCATAAAAGTTCATAAAGACTAGATGGGAGGTAGCTTCAGAGGAGGACGGATTAATAGCTGGAGTAGCCTGAAAAGATGCAGAAGATGGCTCTTGATTTGAGTCTTGAAGGAAGCCATGGATTCTAAGAGATAGAAGATAGGAGGACAGTTAGTTCGTGAAGAATGTGGGATGGAGTGAGAAATAACAGGTAGGCCATCATGATTGGACAATAGAATTCTTGGATGGGAGTAATGTTAAAGAAGCTTGGAAAGATATAAGGGAACACTCTAAATGCCAGAAGAGTTTGTTATTTTATCCTAGGGGTAATAGGAAGCCATTGGACCATGAGTAACATAGTCACACCTCTGCTTAATAAATTCTTGTTGATTGATTGTAAAATAAACATAGTATTAATTAGTGAGTCAGTGTTATATAATATATATAGAATGTTAGACATAGAATCATGTAGATCTTGAACTTTTTTTGAGCTTCAGTTTATGATCAGTAAAATGATATGTTTGTAATAATAGTACCCATATTATTTATTGTGATGGTCAAATAAAATAATGTTTTTAAAGTACTTTGCAGACGTTAAGGCATTATGTAAATATGTCAGTTATTAACATAATTTTTTTTCTCTTGAGTTCTGTAACTTCTGAGTAGACTTTCTGGGGGAAAGTTGATTTTGAAACAGAAAAATCACATTAGAAAGAGGTAATATTTATGGAAGGGTTGTATTCATCCTTTGCCTTAGTATATGACACTGAAGGTCTACAAAAAGTTAAATGGACAGTCCTGATTTTTGCACATGTTAAAAGCATAGTAAGACCAATGTATTACACAGTTAAGGGGAAAAATAACAAAAATGAGTAGAGTGCTAGATTTGGAGTTAATAAGACTCAGGTTCAAATTTATCTCTGACCTTATGTAACCTTGGGAAAGTCACTTACCTCGTGTGCCTCAAAAAACTTCCTAAGGTTTATCTTAGTCATGAATCTGTTGTAATTTGTGTTAGTGGGGTGAGTTCCCATGCCTGCAATTGTGAAGGAAAAAAACCTCACCATATTAATTTCTATTTTGCTGTGTTTGATCTTAAATTAAGTCAAATGCATGTTTTTAAAATTGCCTACTACAGTGCACTGGACACTGGGATACAAAAATTTCTTAACTCACCAGCTAGAAATGCTACAAGCTGGAGGGTAGTTAAAATTATTATTATACTATCACCTTACCCTTTTAACTCAGTGACTAAAGGCGGAACATGTCTAAAGTTTCCTTTGTTTTTTAATTTGATTTTTTAAAATTACATTTTTATTTATTTTGTTAAATATTTTGTGAATACATGGAAAATTTTTTTTAATATCTTTTTTTTTTCCAAATGCTTTATTCTGGTTTACATCATTCATTTCCACCAGATTTTGAATTACAAATTTTCTCCCCGTTTTTCCCCTACCCATTGCCCCAAAATAGCAGTCCCACAGGATATCCCCTCCTCCAATCTTCTCTCTCCCATATCTTCTCCCATACCCCTTTCGACTTTTCCAGTAGGGCATGGTGGGTCTCTATGCCTGTAATCTTATTTCCCAATAACATGTAAAATAGTATTAATTAATAATATATATTTGTATACAATATAAAATGTATATAATAATAATGTATATATGATTTTAAAACTTTGTATTCCAGATTCATTCCTTTCCTCCGTTGTCACCCACCCTTACTGGGAAGATAAGCAATTCAGTATAGGTTATATATGTATAGCTAATGCAAAGCATTACCGCAGTAGTTATATTGTAAAAGACTGACTATATTTCCCTTCCTCCTGTACCACCTCCCACTTGTTCTATTCTCTGCTTTGATCCCATCCCTTTTCAAAAGTGGGTGCTTCCAACTTCCCTCCCTCCCCCCAGCCTGCTCTCCCTTCCATCGTTCCCCCTCTTGTCCCCTTTCCCCCTACTGTCCTGTAGGATGAGATACCCTATTAAGTGTGTATGTCATTCTCTCCCTGAGCCAAATTCAATGAGAATAAGGTTGACCCATTCCATTTTGCCTTACTATTCTTCCCCTCCATTGTAACCATTTTCCCTTGCCTCATTCTATCTCTCCTCATCTCCTCTCCTTATATTCCTCTCTCACCTCTTAATTTCACCTTTTAAGTATAATCCCTTCCAGTTAAATTGGTCCTGTGCCCTCTATGTATGTATACCTATAAACATATATACACACATTCACATATGTATTCATATGCCCATATACCCTCATATATAGACATATATATATTTCTATTCCCTTCAACTACTGAGAAAAGTTTCATCAGTTACAATTATTGTTTTTCCATGTAGGAATGTTAATAGGTCAACTTGGATAAGTTCCTTATGATTCCTTTTCCATGTTTACCTTCTCATGCTTCTCTTGCTTCTTGTATCAGAATGTCACATTTTCTGTTCAATTCTGCTTTTTTCATCAAGAATGCTTGAAAGTCCTCTATTCCACTGAATGACCATCTTTTCCCCTGAAACATGATACTCAGTTTTGCTGGGCAGGTGATTCTTGATTTTAATCCCAGCTCCTTTGACCTCTGGAATATCATATTCCAAGCCCTTCGATCCCTCAGTGTAGAAGCTGCCAGATCCTGGATTCTCCTGATTGTGTTTCCACAATTTTCAAATTGTTTCTTCCTGGCTGCTTGTAATATTTTCTCCTTGATCTGGGAATTCCGGAACCTGACTGTAATATTCCTAGGAGTTTTCTTTTGGAGATCTTTTTCAAGAGGTGATTGGTGGATTCTTTCAACCTCTATTTTGCCCTCTGGTTCTAAAACATCAGGGCAGTTTTCCTTGGGAATTTCTTGAAGGATGATTTCTAGGTTCTTTTTTTGATCATGGCTTTCAGGGTAGTCCAATAATTTTTAAATTATCTTTCCTGGATCTATATTCCAGGTCAGTTGTTTTCCCAGTGAGATATTTCACATTGCCTTTTGCTTTTTCATTTGTTTAGATCTGTTTAATAATATCTTGATTTCTCATAAAATCACTAGCTTCTATTTGCTCCAATCTAATTCTGAAGGAATGATTCTCCTCATTGAGCTTTTGAAATTCTTTTTCCATTGGGCAAATTCGTTTTTTTAAGGCATTCTTCTCCTCATTGACTTTTTGAGCCTCTTTTGTCATTTGAGTTAGTCTATTTTTTTTTTTTTTTGGCTTTTTGGAGGGAAATTGGGATGAAGTGACTTGGTTTTTTTTTTTTTTTTTGCATGTGTTAAATGTCTGAGTCCGGATTTGAACTCAGGTCCTCCTGACTCCAGGGCCGGTACTCAATTCACTGTGCCACCTAGCCGCCCCTAAAGAGGTGCCTGCCTTTAAGTACTTTACAACCTAGGTTACATTTCTCCTGACTTTTCCTTTTTCTTTTTGGGAGGGCAATTGGAGTTAAGTGACTTGTCCAAAGTCACACAACTAGTGTGTCAAGCATCTGAGGTTGTATTTGAACTCAGGTCCTCCTGACTCCAGGGCCAGTGCTCTATTCATTGCGCCACCTAGCTGCCCGAGTTAGGTGATATTGTGAGACCCATGCTTTAGGAAAATCATTTTATCAGCTATGGAAGGTGTGAATTAGAATGGGGAGATACTTGAAGCCAGAGGTCTGTTTAGAAAGCTAGTATAATTATTTAGGTAAGTAATGATGAGGGTCTGAACTAGTTTAGTATCTGTGTGACTAGAGAAAAGGGAGTGTATGTGAGAGATTGAAGAGAGAAAGAAATGACAAGATTTGTCCACTGATTGGGTAGGTGAATTGAGGAAGACTGATGACTAGAAGAATGATAGTTAATAGTAGAAGTTCAGAAGAGGAGAGCATTTTGGGGAAAAGAGGAGTTCTGTTTTGGACATGTTGATTTTGAGATGTATATGGGACATCCAGTTTAAAATATCTGATGGGGACTTGATGTTTTACTGAAACTCAGAAGAGAGACTAGGATTAAATAAATAGATCTGGGTATCAATTCCATTGAGATATGATATTTGAACCTATGGAAGCTGATGAGTCCACTGAATGAGAATATATAAATAGAAGTCTGAGAACGAACCTAAAAACAGTTTTTTAATGATTGTATGGTATCTAAAGAATGATGTGAAATTAAGCCATGCTAAAGTTTGTGTCAGTTTTTCAGTAGCATTGATTCAGAACCATTTCATACTCCAAGAATTAAAAAAAACTAAGGAAGTCTAAAACTAATTTTTTTTAGCTAAACAATCCTTTTTTTCCCCTTCAGAACTTTTTATTTGATTTAGTGGTTTTTAGACATCTTTAACCTCTTATAATTTTTTATCAGTAATTATAGATTTTAGCCTTTTGCCTTCTATATATCCTCATAGAGAAACATCTATTCCCATGATATGTTACCCTTTAATATAAATGATTTCCAAGTGTACATGTCTTAATCTACTGATCTTTAGTTTTATTTTGTGGTATAGCAATGATTTCAGCATGATTTCCTATCACCCACATGTTTGAAGCAAAACATTTTCTCTCACCTCTTAATTTTATTTTTTAGATATCATGCCTTCATATTCAACTCATCCTGTGTCCTCTGTCTATGTATACATGAAAACATACATTTGCCCACACTCACATACGTATTTATGTACACATATACCCTCCTTACATACATATATATTCCCTTCAACTATCCTCATACTGAAAAAAGTCTTTTGAGTTACAATTATTATTTTTCCATGTAGAAATGTAAGTAGTTCAACTTTAATAAGTCCCTTATGATTTCTTTTCCTGTTTACTTTCTCATATTTCTCTTGCTTCTTGTATTTGAAAGTCAGATTTTCTGTTCAGCCCCACTTTTTTTCATCAAGAATGCTTGAAAATCCTCTATTTCATTGAATGACCATATTTTCCTCTATAGCATTATACTCAGTTTTGCTGGGTAGGTGATTCTTTGTTTTAGTTCTAGCTCCTTTGACCTCTGGAATATCATATTCCAAGCCCTTTGATCCCTTAATGTAGAAGCTGCTGCTAGGTTTTGTATTATCCTGACTGTGTTTCCACAATACTCAAATTGTTTCTTCCTGACTGTTTGCAGTATTTTCTCCTTGACCTGTGAACTCTGGAATTTGGCTATAATATTCCTAGTAGTCTTTCTGGGATCTTTTTCAAGAGGTGAACAGTGAATTCCTTTGATTTCTATTTTGCCCTCAGGTTTTAGAATACAGGGCAATTTTGCTTGATAATTTCTTGAAAGATGTTGTCTAGGCTCTTTTTTTTTGATCATGGCTTTCAGGTAGTCCAATAATTTTTAAATTATCTCTCCTGGATTTATTTTCCAGTTCAGTGGTTTTTCCAATGAGATATTTCATATTGTCTTCTAATTTTTTTCATTTGAATCTGTTTTATAGAATCTTGATTTCTCATAAAGTCATTAGCTTCCAGTTGCTGCAATCTAATTTTGAAGGAGTTATTCTCTTCAGTGAGTTTTTGACATTCCTTTTCTGTCTGGCAAGTTTGGCTTTTTAAGGCATTCTTCTCATTGGCTTTTTGGGCCTCTTTTGCCATTTGAGTTAGTCTTATTTTTTAGGGTGTTATTTTCTTCAGTGCATTTTTGGGTCTCCTTTTTATGATTTTCTTGCATCATTCTCATTTCTCTTCCCAATTTTTCCTCTACTTCCCTTACTTGCTTTTCAAAATCCTTCTTGAGCTCCTCCATGGCCTGTTAACTATTTCATATTTTTCTTGGAGGCTTTTGATGCAGGAATTCTGACTTTGCTGTCTTCCTCCCACTCCATGCCTTGATCCTTTTTTTGTCCCCAAAAAAGGATTCTGAGGTCTGTCTGTGCTTCCTCTGCTTGCTCATCTTGCCAGCCAATTACTTGACTTTTAAACTCTTTGCCATGGTAGAACTCTGCTTCCAGAGAGGAGAGCTTTGTCCCAGATTTCTGGGGTTTTCACAGCTGCTGGAGCTATTAGTTGTTTGCCCCCCCTACAGCCCCCATATGCTCTGGCTCAATGTTCACACACCTCAGGACCACCACCCAAGACAGTGATCCAGATCTAAGCAGATTAAAGCAAGGGCAATTTCCATCTGAATGGTCACTTGGTCCCCCTATGATCTACAAACCAGGAGCTCCTAAGGCAACCAGGTTGTGGTATCACCTCTGGCTGCTTCTCGCCCCAGGGGCAGAGGCCGGACCGGTGCTCTTCAATTCCCCC
>NW_027185737.1:582857-709022 GCF_028583685.1 Petaurus breviceps papuanus
GCAACAGAGTTTTCCACTGACCTTTTGCTTTGTCTTTGGTGTTTATATGTTTAGTGTCTGGAACCTGGCACAGCTACTGATGATTCAGTCTCCTGAAGTTTGCTCCAGCAGCCGCTGGTTCATCCTTTCTTTTTATCAACCCCTTCCCTTTTTTATATCCCCCTCTCCTCCTATTTCCCTGTGTGGTAAGATTTCTATACCCCACTCGATATGCATGTTATTCACTCTTTGAGCCAGTTGATATAACTCTTAACCATTGCCTGCCACCACCACTCCCCCATCTTCCCCTGCATTGTAAAAGCTCTTTCATGCCTCTTTTGTAAGAGATAGTTGACTCCATTGTACCCCTCCCTTTTCTCTCAGTGCATTCCTTTTCACCCCTTCATTTTAATTTTTGGAATATTATATCATTATAGTCAACTCACACTCCTGCCCCCTATGTTGACTCTTTCTAACTACCTTACTAACGATAAAGTTCTTAGGAGTTACAAATTTCATGTTTTCATGTAGGAACATAAACAATTTAACCTTGCTGAATTCCTTATAATTTCTCTTTCCTCTTTACCTTTGTAGGCTCCTTTTGAGTCTTGTATTTGAAAGCCACATGTTCTATTTGGCTCTGGTATTTTCATCAGGAATATGTGCAAGACCTTTATTTCATTAAATGGCTGTTTCTCAGTTTTGTTGGGGAAGTTATTCTTCATTTTAACCCACACTCCTTTGCCCCCTGGAAAATCATATTCCAGACCCTTTGATCCATTAATATAGAAGCTGTTCAATCTTGTGTTATACTAACTATGGTTTCACAATATTTGGATTGGTTTTTTTTTTTTGACTCCTTGCAGTATTTTCTCCTTGACTTGGGAGTTCTGAAACTTGACTGTAATATTTTTGGGAGTTTTCATTTTTGGATTTCTTGTAAGAGGTGATTGGTGGATTCTTTCAATTTCTGTTTTATTTACTGTTTTTAGGATATTAGGGCAGTTTTCCTTGATGGTTTCTTGAAATATGATGTCTAGGGTCTTTTTTTTAAATCATGGCTTTCATGTAGTCCAGTAATTTTTAAAATTTTTCTCTTCAATCTATTTTTGAGGTTGTTTTTATGAGCTATTTAATATTTTCTATTTTTTCATTCTTTTGAAATTGTTTTATTGTTTCTTGATGTCTCGTGGTGTCATTGGCATCCATTTGTCCAATTCTTGTTTGTTTGGAATCCTTTTCTTCAGTGAGCTGTTGTTCATTCTTTTCCATGTGACCAGTTTTGCTTTGTTTGTTTGTTTTGCTTTGTTTTTTTATTATAAACTTAAACACAGGGGCAGAGCCAAGACGGCAGAGTAAAGGCAGGGACTTGCCTAAACTCTCCTCCAAAACCCTCCAAATATTTTTTTAAAATGACTCTAAACAATGTACCTAGCAAACCTTCAAGTATTGTGCCAATGTTAGTTATTATTTTTATTGCTATCATCATCATCATCATTATTAATAATATTATTATTCTCAACATTTCCAACTATGATTCCAGATTAGTTTCTTCTCTTTTTTTTTTCTCCTTACCAATTTACATCTCCTTAGTTGGCCTTATTTTGGAGTTAAAGTCTTTGGAACTGTGAGTTATGTCTACAAATCTCTTTTACCAAATTAACTGAGGATGAAATTCCTGGGAGGAAAAGCAAGATGTATCTTAGCCCCCAGGTTCCACTTCTATGGAACTCATGAGAGATTTTCATCACATAAATGTGTTTTATTGTGTGGCAGGAATATACGAAGAAAGTGAAATTTCTCTCTTTCCTGCTAATATTATAGTAGCTTAGAGAAGTCAAAGACAGCATTATTGGAACATGAGAAAAAAAAAACAGACTTCCTCTTTGCCGCCTGCCTTCTATCCTATAGCTCTCTCTCTCTCCCCCTTCCCTTCTCTTCTCTTTTTTCCCTTCCCCATCTACTTTTCCCCCCTTTCTCTTATCCTCACTCTTCCTTTCTCCCCACAGAACTGTAAAATAACATCTCCCTCTAGCCTCATATCTCCCTAGCCTCAGAGCAATGTATCTTGTGGCCTTGTGTAATGCAATGCACAGAAGCTTTCCAGAAGAATGCTACTGTGAACAGCTTTTAAGGTTCTGATTACACAGTATAGTGATCACTCTATTCCATAACAAATCAAAGGAAAACTTTCACAGAGAATCAAGGTACAGCATTCACAATATTACAGTTTATCACAGAAAATCACAATATAATATTCACAACATAGTCTCAAAATAAAATAGTCACTCTTAAGTTAACTCAATCAGTCACTTATCAGTAGTCTCAAAGTACATAGTCAAAGTCTTCCACTCATGGGGCAAAGTCTTGATTAACTCAATCAGTCACTTATTCAGCAATCAATTACTAAGTATCATACACAAACCCCCACCCTCACCCCTTAATTCACTAGTAAACTATAATTCCATAATTACTTAGTACTCAAGGAGAGATCTTTTTATCTTGACTTAGGGCCTATTCTGAGATTCCCTGGATCCCCTTCTATGGTCCCAGATGCTACCTGGATTCACCAGACTGTCACCTGGGTCCAATGGCAGACAGTTCCTTGTCCAGCTCTCTGCACAGGTCCTGCTCCATTCTGAAGTTCACAGAGTGTGGTCCATGTCAGATCCTTCACCATTGCTATTCCAGGGAATTCAAGGCTCAGCCAAGCCACAGACAAACAAATCTCAGCATCCCAGTCATGCTTCCTCAGTCACCTGGGCTCCTGGCTCCTGTCCAGAAGAAGCTCCACCACCACAAGCTCCCAGGAAATTCTGGCTCAGTTCTCCATTCTTTTGTAGCTGCTCTGCCACCAGATCTTAGTTTCAAGAAAATTCTGACTGTGCCTCTCTGGGGCTTTTCTTTCTTTCTTTCTTTCTTTCTTTTTTTTTTTAAGCAATTGGAGTTAAGTAACTTGCTCAAGGTTACATGGCCAGTTATTTCTGGGTGTGATGCTAAGTGTCTGAGCCCGGAGTCGATCCCCAGGTCATCCCGACACTGGAGCCGGTGCTCTTACTCGCTGTGCTACCTGGCCGCCCATGTGGCTTTTCTTATATACACAGCATTAGCTTCTTCCTGTTTCAAAGAACCCCTTCCTGTTATGTCAGCAACAGGAGACAGGAGTCATACCTTCTGTTTCCCCAACAGAGGCTTGATCAGTTACTAAGTACCTGCTACCTTTGCCAACACAAAGGGACCTTCAAATTCAAAATTACATTACCATTACATTCCACCCCTCCAGGATCCTTGGCCTTACAATTTCAATTTAAATGGCCATGGATCCTGGAACAGATAGAGGCACTATATTTTGTAATCCTTGCTAACTATGCCATAATATAGTGCCAAGCAAAGGCAACTTCCCAAGGTTCAAAATACCAGCATAGCTGTTCTCCATTTTATTCAGTGACAAATTAAAAACAGAGAAAATCAAAATACAGCATAATTCAAAATATAGTATTGACCAAGTGTAATTCAACCAAGTACTACTTCGCCCTTGGGCAGTACAGTCCCTCTTCCAAATACTACTCCACCCCTGGGAAGTACATTCATTTGGTCAATTACAAAGCCCCTCTTCTCAAATGGAGATTAGTTTCCAAGCATAAATAAAGTACATTCATTTGGTCAGTTACAGAGCACAAAAAAAAAGTCAAAAGTTCCCCAACCCTGGATCACAACTGAATAGGCTGTCTACCCCAGAGTTACAACAAGCTCAAGATAATTGTCACAGTATTTAATACCCAAAGAGAGGTTTTTTTCTTCATCTTGACCCAAGGCAAATTCTCGGCAATCTCTGTTCCTGAGGAGACAAAGCTTAACAAGGCCAAAGATACATTGCCATTGTTCTCATTAATTCATTCTTTGTCTGCAGAACATTCCTAGGACCCCTGAAATCATTAGCAAGACCCTCTTCCAGGATTTCTGTAAACATACAACAAGAAAATCCTTCTTCAGGGCTTCTGAACCAACAGCAAAGTTCCAGGACCTATGCAACAACAGTACTGTCCTTCACCAGTGGACGAATCTGGCAAAACGACATCAAAACAGACAAAGTACCAGCATCAGAGCCATGTCTTCTCAGTCCTTGGCAGCTCTGGGTGGCACCTCTCAAAAGTTCTGGGCTGGGCAGTTCGAACTGGCCCTCAGCAATCCTGTCCATCTCTCTGCCTCCACGATGCTGCTTCCAAAAAATTGTTCTGCCTCTCCCTCTCTCTCTGCTTGTGCCTCTCTAAATCCATGTTACCATGGATTACCTTCAACTTCAGCCCCCTCTTTTTTTTGTCAGCAAGTCCATCTCACAAATGGGATTCACAGGCTCTGGGTTTTAACACTCAACCAACCCAATACAGGCAATCTTTAAATTTCATTACAATTTTTTTAAATTTTATTTTATTTTTTATTTCTTTTTGCCTTTTTGGAGGGCAATTGGGGTTAAGTAACTTGCCCGAGGTTATATGGCTAGTTTTTTTGTGTGAGTATTAAGTGTCTGAGGCCGGAACTGAACTCATGTCCTCCTGACTCCGAGGCCAGTGCTTTACTCACTTTGCCACCTAGATGCCCCAATTTCATTACTATTATACCTTGCTAAGCTTTGTCTCCCCAGGAACATAGATTGCTGAGAACTTGCCTTGGGTCAAGATGAAGAAAAGACTTGTTTTTGGGTATTAAATGCTGTGTTTAAGCTCGTTATAACTCTGCAGTAGATGGCCTTTTCAGTCCTTATCCAGGGGTGGGAAACTTTTGACTCTTTTGTGCTCTGTGACTGACCAATTGAATGTACTTAGTTTATGATTGGAAACTAATCTCCATTTGAGAAGAGGGACTTTGTGATTGACTAAATGAATGTCTTGGCCAGGGGTGGAATAGTACTTTGAAATCATTGAATTATTACTTGGTGAATGCTGTATTTTGAATTATGCTGTATTTTGATTTTTTCTGTTCTTAATTTGTCACTGAATAAAATGGAGAGCAGCTATGATGGTATTTTGAACCTTTGGGAAGTTGCCTTTGCTTGTCATTACAGAAGCAAGGAAAAAATGGACAACTCTCCACACAAAGCATAGTACTCATTATATAGGCTCTCTTCATATAGAAACTTAGTGATGTATTATTTTAAATCCTCTTATGCTCTATCATGCAAATAACAATACTTTTCTTATTTTGTATTTATGTTGCTATTTTTTTTTATTCTTTTGGTTTTGTTTTATTGCTTCTTTGTTTTTTTAAAGTTATTAACTTGTTCCATTCTTATTTTTAAGGAATCATTTTCTTCAGTGATCTTTTGGACCTCCTTTTCCATTTGGCCAATACTGCTTTTTAAGGCATTCTCCTCATTGATTTTTTGGACCTCTTTTGCCATTTGCGGTAGTGTATTTTTTTTTTGAGGGGGGAAGGAAAGGCAAGTGGGGTTAAGTGATTTGTCCAATGTCACAAAGCTAGTTAAGTGTCAAGTGTCTTAGGTCAGATTTGAACTCAGGTCTTCCTGACTTCAGGTCCAGTGCTCTATTCACTGCTCTCCCTCACTGCCCCTAGTCTATTTTTTTTTTTTTTAAAGCAATTGGGGTTAAGTAACTTGCTTAAGGTTACACAGCCAGTTATTTCTGGGTGTGGTGCTAAGTATCAGCCCGGATTTGAGCCCAGGTCATCCTGACTCTGGGGCCGGTGCTCTTACTCACTGTGCTACCTGGCCACCCCCCCCCCCCCCCCCCCCCCCCCCCCCACCCCACCCCCGTAGTCTATTTTTTAAGGTATTATTTTCTTCAGTATGTTTTTGGGTCTCCTCCAGCAAGCTGTTGGCTCATTTTTCATGATTTCCTTGTATCACTCTCATTTTTCTTCTTTATTTTTCCTCTCTTTCTGTTGATTTTCAAAATCCTTTTTGAGGTCTTCCATGGCTTAACACTAATTCATATTTTTCTTGGAGGCTTTGGATGTAAGAGCTTTGATTTTGTCATCTTTTGAGTATGTTTTGATCTTCCTTGTCACCAAAGTAAGTTTCTATAGTCTGAGGTTTTTTTTCCCATTATTTGCTCATTTTCCCAGCCAATTACTTGACTTTTTAACTCTTTGTTAAGGCAGGGCTCTAATTCCAGTGTGGAGGGTGTACTGTCCCAAGCTTCAGCAGTTTTATGCAACTGTTTGCAGAGATATACTTAAAGGGACCTGTAAGTTTTTAGTTCTTCTAAGGTGATAGAGGTGTTTACTCCTCTCTTTGCCTGTGCCCTGGTCTGTAAGTGACCACTAGCACTTTTTTCTGACCTGAAACTGTGAGGAGAGTCCTTCCTCCACTGTGGTTGCAAGTGCTCCTCCTCACCTGGGGATTGCCACTTAGGATTGGTACCTGGATCCAAGTATGGGCAAAGCAATAGATTCCTGCCTCAGTGCTAACAAAGAGACCCCTAGAATCTCTTTCTGAACAATTGTTTAACCCTCTTACCATCTGTGGGTTGAGAACCCTGGAAATAGCCACTGTTGCTGTTGATTCAGTCACTCCCAAGGCCTGCCCCTGACCTATTGGTGCTGGACTGTTCTCTACTCCCACCATGGCACAACAGACCTTTCCTGCTGACTTTGTAAAGCTGTCCCTGGTAACTGTGGGCCTAGAGGTTGTAGCAGTAAGCACCCCAGCATCCTCAGGGTGACTGCCAACACAGGTTCTTAGATCTGCTTTTCTAAAGGAAAGCAACTCAAAATGGCTTAACAATTTTGCTTTAATCAATCACACATATCATTTATCTAGTTCAGGGGGAAAAGTCAGCACCACAAACTTCAGAGTATACAGACAGAAACATTTCAAGTAGACAGGCCTCCAACTGTCCAACCATTACATCCATACCAAATCACAGTTACCAGAGGGGGAAGCATCAACATCTGGGTTTTTCAGAGCCTGGGGGCTCGACAATGGCTGCCTAGAGTCTCATCTGATCAAGTCACACAACACTTCTCAAAGTGAGCCCCAAAACAAAGTCTCACATCAAAGTTTATATAGCTTTCTCCTGGTTCAGAGAGCATAACAACCCTCTTGACCCACTGCCCAATGACAGTACTGTCTCCTGAGAAACAAGCCTCCCACCACAGGCTCTAGGTGCACTTAATCCTAGGGGCAGTAAAGATCTTAAAAATTTACATTCCTTTAACAGTTTCCTTGTAAGTGTTCTTTGTTCTCTGCTCTGTAATTTTTACTTTGTTCTTTTTTTTTTTCTCATTTCTCCCTCCCCTAGAAGGTTACATTTGAGTTCAGATATATTCTGCTTTTTAAGTGTTCTTCTCTTTAGTAGATTCTTGTGCCTTTTCTACCATTATTTTGACTTTTTCTGTTTTATAAAGGTGTTATTTTTGTTCAGTACTTGTTGTTTTTTTATGTGTGTCTCCTTTAAGAAGCTGTTGAATCTTTTCATGATTTACTTGCATCACTGTCATTTTTTTTCCCAAGCTTTCCTCTACCTCTCTTTCATGGCTGCAGTTGCAATCTACAATAATCTTTGAGCCCAAGGATATAAAATCTGATTTTTATTTTTCTTCTCTTTGCCGGGAGGTATTGGCATGATCTTAGTTTTTGTTTTTGTTTTTTTAATGTTAAGCTTCAAGCCATCTTTTAAGTACTCTTTTTTTCCCTCATCAAGATACTTCTTAATTCTTCTACACTTTTTGCCATCAGACTTGTATCATCTGCATATTTGAGATTGTTGATATTTCTTCTGGCAACCTTAATTCTAGCTTTTGATTTGAACAGCCTGGCATTTTGCAAGATGTACTCTGCATATAAATTAAATAAGGTGACAGTATACAACTTTGTGGTACTCCTTTCTTGGTTTTGAACCAGTTAGTTCCATGTTTGGTTCTAACTGTTGCTTTCTGACCTGCATAGAGGTTCCTCAGGAGACAGGAAGATGATTTGATACTCTCATCTCTTTGAGGACTTGCCACAATTTATTGTGATCCCACGCAGTCAAAGGCTTTAGAGTAGTTAGTGAAGTAAAAGTAGATGTTTTTCTGGGACTTCCTTGCTGTCTCCATAATCCATTGATTGTTGGCAATTTGGTCTCTAGTTCCTCTGCCTCTTCAAAAACAGCCCACACTTCTGGTAATTCTCAATTCACATATTGGTGAAACCTAACTTGCAGAATCTTAAGCATAACCTCACTGGTATGTGAAATGAGTATAGTTCTTTGATAGTTTGTACATTCTTTGTCATTGTACTTTAGTGTTGGGATTTAAACTTATCTTTTCTAATCCAGGGTTGAGTGACCACTGTTGAGTTTTTCAAATTTGCTGGCATAGAGTACAGCACTTTAATATCATCATCTTTTAGCCTTTATTGTTCACAATGCTTCTTAAGGCACACTTAACTTCATTCTCCAGGATGTCTCTCTCTAGATTAGTAACTATACCATGGTTAACAGTGATATCAAGATCTTTCTTGTATGGTTCTTCTGTCTGTTCTTACCACCTCTTCCTAATTTCTTCTGCTTCTGTTGAATAGTTGGTACAATGAGCAAATTGGGTACATAAGATAAAGAAACAAATAGACATAGTTCCAGAGTATTTGATAAGCCCAGGTATTCCTGTTACTCACTATTTGACCAGAATTGCTAGGAAAACGGAACAGCAGTCTGGTAGAAATTTTTAGACTACATAGTGTTAATCTGCATTTTTACAACTTGAACTTAAAACATTCAGCAGAATTTCTGCTGACTGGAAAAAAAATAGTTAAATGAAAAGCCATATTCCTTGCCAACTTCTTTTCTTTGGGGAAGAGTATCAGTTATTAAAGGTGAAAGAAAAGGGAATGTAAAGGACATGCCTATAGAGGAATAAACTATTAAGTTGTTTTTAGGAAAAGAATAGAAGATAACCACTGTCCACTGAGAAAGTAATACATAATGTCAAGTATTTATTGGGAGCTTACATTTTACAAGGCACTGTGCTATGTTCCAGTGATATAGAGACCAAAACAAACAAAAACCCCCAACACCTGCAAACCAAACTGAAACAGAACTCTTTGTCCTGTAGGATCTTACCTTCTATTAACCCGCTGAGCTTGGATTACAGGCTGCAAACCAACTTGCCTTAATTCAGACTCCCCAATACCCTTGCTCTGAATTTAGGACTGACACATCATTTGACTTGCAATGGGGTCCTTCAGTTTTTGTGTTTTTGAGACTCTTTCCAGGAAAATCACAGATCACCACCTATCTATACCTTATCTTTTAGACTGTATGAATTTTGGGGGCTGAGAAATCCATACAAACTTAGCTAGACTGATCCTCATACCAGGTATACAATCCATCAATAGGTCAAAACTTGGAAAGCTTTGCCACTTAAGAGGGACCTGATACACTTTATATTCTGTGAAAACCCGGGATTCCTTTTTGAGACAAATATACACTGGGGAGTACACTTATCTTTTTCATTAGACTCATAATAATTTTCTGGTTTAGAAAAGACATTCTTTCTTCTCTTCCTTCCTCAAGGGAAAATTGCTTGGTGATAGGCAATCTATAACACCAGTGTCCATTAGGTTTTAGTCATTGTAATATAATATAGGCGGGAGTGTAGGTTTTTTTTTTTTTAATCTGGAGTCCCTGTTTGCTGCTTCCCTCTCCCCATTGGCCTAAAAACGTGGAACTTTCTGACATCTCTTCTTCCAGTTGACTAAATCCCCAGCAAAGTCATTCAAATTCTTTTTTTTTTTTCCTTTTGGAGGGCAGTTGGGGTTAAGTAATTTGCCCAAGGTTACACAGCTAGTTTTTTTGTGTGGGTGGTAAGTGTCTGAGGCCAGAACTGAACTCGGGTCCTCCTGACTCCAGGGCCGGTGCTTTACTCACTGCCACCTAGCTGCCCCCAAGGTCATTCAATTTCTTGAACCTTCCTGACCATCTAATGTGAACTCTCCAGCACTGTTTCTGGTGACTTAGATGAATAAAAAAAATTAAAAATAACCAAAACACATGTTAACATTTTTCAGTAAATAAATAAAGGATATGTAAATAGTAATTTGGAGGAAGTGGAAGAATAAGGGAGGGCCTCTTCAAAGAGATATTTAACTGGACCTTAAAAGAAAGCTGAGATTTCAAGAAATAAAGAGTGAGAGCATTTCGAGCATGAGGGCTGTGCAGAGTCCTGGGAGCAGAAAATGGAGTGTTATATGTGGGAAGTATCATCACATAGTTCAATTTGTCCAGATTTTAGAGTGTGTGGAAGTAATGTGAAATTAGTTTGGTGGAAAAGTGGTGAATTGAGAGCAGAGACTGGATGCACAGATACCAATTAGAGAGCTAATGCAATATCCCAGATGATAAGTAATAGGGGAATTGTTTGTGGTATGAGTAGAGGGAAGGGGATGGATGTAAAAGTTTATTCTACCTGTTGAAAAGACTTTACTAACTAGTGGAGAAGGTGAGGAATAGTGAAGAGTTGAGAATCTGATCTAAGTTTGTGAACCTGTAAAGAATGGAGGGGATATTCTGTAGGAACAGTAATGTTCTGTTTTATACTTGTTCCATTTGAGATGTTTGTAGGACACTCAGATGGAGATATCCACCATTCATTTCTAGATTTGGGACTAGAACTCAGAAGAGAGATGTGTGATAGGTGACTGAGTCTACAGAGGATGAAGGTTGAATTTGGGAGTCATATGCAGGAGGTGATAATTGAAGTCTTAGAACTGATGTCCTGTCATTGTAAATAAGCAGTATTTTCAAGACCAGTCTGGTGCTGCCTTAAATTCAGATTATTTGGTGAAGCCTTCCACTGGAGAGTATACCGGCAGAGTTGAGATGTGTACTCCTACTTACTGTTAATGATCTTCAGTAACCTAGACTGGCCCTAGGTAGTCTATGAAGTTTCTGGGAAATGATGTAGATTTTTTACTCTTCTTCCTTCATGTCTCTCTAAACCTCAAGGTTCTGATTTGTATCCAGAGTTATTTTACTAAGTAAAGGATCATAGAATTTGAGCTGGAAGAAATCTTAGAGGCTTTCTAGTCCAAACCTGGGGTAGCTAGGTGGCACAATAGATAAGAGTGGTCAAGAAGCCCTGAGTTCAAATGTGGCCTTAGATGCTTATTAGGTGTGTGACCCTGGGAAAGTCATTTAACCCTATTTTCCTGAAAAATGAGCTGGCAAAGGAAATTGCAAACAACTTCAGTGTCTTTGCTATGAAAACCCAAATACGGTCATTAAGAACTGGATATGACTGAAATGATTGAACAACAGCAAGTCCAAACCCCTCTATTTTATTTTATTTATTTTTGCTTTTTGGAGGGCAATTAAGTGACTTGCCCAAGGTCACACGGATAGTCCTTGTGTCAAGTGTCTGAGGCTGGACCTGAACACAGGGTCTCCTGACTTCAGGGCCAGTGCTCTATTCACTGTGACACACAGCCTCTTCTAAACCCCTTTATTTTATACATGAGGAAACTGAAGTCCAACTATTTTTAAGTGACTTGCCTGGGTGATAACTCAGGCCTTGTATGCTGTGACTTAGTCGTACCAGGTACTTTGAAGAGGCTAGTATCCCCCAAATTGATAGGTGCAGAAATATCAACTTTGAATCTAATGAGCCAAATATCCTGCCTGTTCTTGGGTTGTTAGATTTGTCGTTGGTTGTAAACATAACTGTCCTTCAAAAATTTTGGCATATGCACTTTGTAGCAGGTTAAATATAGAATGGTAAGGGAAGAGTGTGACATAGGAGCCTGTGTTGTTTGACAGCAGAATGATGAGCTTTCCAAAAATGCATGTAAGAGAACAGAATCTCTTTTTAAAAAAATGTTATTCTTTTATTATTATTATTTTATCAAATGTTTTATTAACTTCTAGTTTACATCATTCATTTCTGTAAGATTTTAACTTACAAATTTTCTCCCCATTTTTCCCCTACCCACCACCCCAAAATAGCAATCTCACTGGATATCCTCTCCACCAAACTGCTCTCTCCCATACCCCCTCCGACTTTCCAGTAGGGCACACTGGATCTCTATGCCCCAGTGCCTGTATATCTTATTTCCCAGTTACATGTAAAATACCATTTAAAAAAAATTTTTTTTTTGCCTTTTGGAGGGCAATTGGGGTTAAGTAACTTGCCCACGGTTACACAGGTAGTTTTGCGTGTGTGTGTGTGTGGGTATTAAATGTCTGAGGCTGGAACCGAACTCAGGTCCTTCTGACTCCAGGGGCGGCACCTTTATTTACTGTGCCACCTAGCCGCCTGCATGTAAAATACTATTAATAATAGTGTGTGTAGGTATATATGTGTGTGTGTGTGTGTGTGTGTGTATACATACACACATATATTTTAAACATTTAATTTTAAAACTTTGAATTCCAGATTCATTCTCTTGCTCTCTTGTCACCTACCCTTAATGGGAAGAAAAGCAAATCAGTATAGGTTGTAAGTGTGCAGCTATGCAAAACATTTCCATAGTGGATATATTGTAAAAGACTGACTATATTTCCCTCCCTTCTATCCCACCTCCCATTTGTTCTATTCTCTACTGTGATCCTGTCCCTTTTCAAAAATGGGTGCTTCCAACTTCCCTCCCCTCCAGCCTACCTCCTTTCCATCATCTCCCCTCTCATCCCCTTCCCCCCTACTCTCCTGTAGGGTAAGATACCCTGTTTAGTGTGTATTTCACATACCCTCCATAAGCCAAATTCAATGAGAATAATGTTGAGTCATTCCCTTTTGCCATCCTATTCTTCCCCTCCATTGTAACCATTTTCCCTTGCCTCTTCTATATGAGATGTTTACCTCATTCTGTCTCTCCCCATTTCCTCTCATTATATTCCTCTCTCACCTCTGAATTTCACCTTTTAAGTATCATTCCTTCTTGTTAAATTGGTCCTGTGCCCTCTATCTATGTGTACCTGTAAACATATATACACACATTCACATATATATTCATATGCCCATATATCCTTCTATATAGACATATGTGTATGTGTGTGCATATATATGTATATATGTGTGTGTATATATACACACACATACATACATACACACACATTTCTATTCCCTTCAACCATTCTCATACTGAGAAAAGTTTCATCAGTTACAATTATCGTTTTTCCATGTAGGGATGTACATTTTTCAACTTTGATAAGTTCCTTATGATTTCTTTTCCCTGTTTACCTTCTCATGATTCTCTTGCTTCTTGTATCTGAATGTCAAATTTTATTCAACTCTGTTTTTTTCATCAAGAATGCTTGAAAGTCCTCTATTCCACTGAATGACCATATTTTCCCCTGAAACATGATACTCAGTTTTGCTAGGTAGGTGATTCTTGGTTTTAATCCCAGCTCCTCTGAACCTCCGGAATATCATATTCCAAGCCCTTCAGTCCCTCAGTGTAGAAGCTGCCAGATCCTGTGTTATCCTGATTGTGTTTCCACAATATTCAAATTGTTTCTTCCTGGCTGCTTGTAATGTTTTCTCCTTGATCTGGGAATTCTGGAACCTGCCTATAATATTCCTAGGAGTTTTCTTTTTGGGATCTTTTTCAGGAGGTGATTGGTGAATTTTTTTCAACCTCTCTTTTGCCCTCTGGTTCCAAAACATCAGGACAATTTTGCCTGAGAATTTCTTGAAGGATGATTTCTAGGTTTGTTTTTTTTTTTTATCATGGCTGTCAATAATTTTTTAAATTCTCTCTCCTGGATTTATGTTCCAGGTCAGTGGTTTTTCCAATGAGATATTTTACATTGCATTCTATTTTTTCATTTGTTTGGATCTGTTTAATAGTATCTTGATTTCTCATAAGGTCACTAGCTTTCATTTGTTCCAGTGTAATTCTGAAGGAATGATTCTCCTCAGTGAGCTTTTGAGATTCTTTTTCCATCTGGCAAATCCAGCTTTTTAGGGCATTCTTCTCCTCATTGGCTTTTTGAGCCTCTTTTGCCATTTGAGTTAGTCTATTTTTTAAGGCGTTATTTTCTTCAGTCAGGTTGTGGACTCTCATTTCATAATTTTCTTGCATTGTTCTCATTTCTCTTCCCAATTTTTCCTTCACTTCTCTTATTTGATTTTCAAAATCCTTCTTAAGGTCCTCTGTGGCCTGTAACCAGCTCGTATTTTCCTTGGAAGATTTTGGTGCAGGAGTTCTGACTTCATTGTCTTCTTCCTGTTCCATGCTTTTATCCTTTTGTCCCCAAAATAGGATTGTAAAGTTGGGTTGCTCTGTTTACTGTGCTTCCTTTGTTTGCTCATGTTGCCACTCAATTACTTGACTTTTGGGATTTTTGCCACAGTAGGACTCTGCTGCCATACAAGGGAGCTTCATCCCAATCGCTGGGGTTTTCTCAGCTGCTGAAGGTATTAGTTGGGTGCCCTCTCTGAACCCTCCACACTTTTTGGCAAGCTGGTCTCAAACCCCGGGACCTCCACCCTATTCAGCAATCCAGATCCAAGCAGGTTAAAGAAAGAGCAATACCCCTCAGACTGGTCACTTGGTCCCCCTACAGTCTACAGGCCAGGAGGTAAACCATCCATGTAGCTGCTACTGCAGTGCTGCTGTCCTTCAGTGGCTTCTTGTCCCGGGGGTAAAGGCCAGACCCCACTCCTGAACTGGTGGATCCCAAAGTACACAGTGCACTGACCTCTCAATTTGTCCTTAGCATCTATGCGTTGATAATTCTGGAAACCGCCACAGCTGCTGGTGATCTGAAGTCCCTGTAGCCAGTGGCTGGTCAGGCCAGCCCTGGGGCTAAAACCTCTGGCTTAGGTGGGGCTGGGATGGGCTCCCAGAGCACTATGCTGGCCACTTCCTGCCAGCCTGCTGGGTGTCCTCAGTGGGAGGTCTGAGGCCAGATTTAGGTCTTCTGGACTCCAGCCTCAGCACTGTAATACCTTAGCTGCTGGCAAAATGGGAAAGGTGTGACTAAGAAAAATGTAAAAGGTATCTAAGATTTTTATTGAAATGTAGGTGAAAAACTCAGTGAGTCAAGTGTATGACATAGAAAGAAAATTGTTCTCAAGTTTGTATTGAGAGGTTTGATGTCTAGAATACGTGAAATGATAGCTGCTGTGTATTTTGCCCTGGTCAGATTACATCTAGAGTATTATATTCAATTTGGAGTTTTACACATTTTAAAGAGGGTTGTTTTTTTTCAGGGGGAAGACTGGGCAATTGGGGTTATGTGACTTGACCCAGGTCATACGGATAGTAAAGTATGAAATGTCTGAGATCGGATTTGAACTCGGATCCTCCTGACTCCAGGGCCGGTGCTTTATTCACTGCACCATCTAGCCACCCCTAAGGGGGATATTAATAAGCAGGTAAAGAAGGTAGACCAGGATGGTGATAAACTTTATGACTTTTACTATGTTGTGAAGTTGAAGAAATAAATGACTTAAAAGGGACACGCCATCTGTCTTCTATAGTTTTGGAGGACTCATGGGAAGGAGGGTATAGGTTTGTCTCATTTGCAAAATAGAAGGCAAAATAAAAACAATGGGTGGAAGTTGTAAAGGCAGATTTTGTTTGAGTACATCAGGTCCATAAAAAGCACTTACTAATTTCTTACTATATGTCCTATCATTTAGGCAATGAATATGCAACAGCTCTTGCCTTCTAGGAGTATGCATTCTTTTGTGAGAAAGGAATGTGTGCTGCCCTTCTGTATGTGAATCAATGCTCATGTGTTTTTGTGCTTAATTAATGATTATTCCATTTCACACACTGACATATATATATATATGCATGCAGATGCAAGATTAAAAAAAGCTAATTTGGGGAGAGAAGAAAAAGGGATTGGAAATACTTTTCTGTTTAGCTGAGCTTTGGGTGAGGTCAGAATTTTAAGAGACAAAAGAAAGTAGAGAAAACATCTAATGATTAGTTGTGAAAGTGGATTGAGTTTTCTGTAGAAGTTATTTGGAGCATCATAGTAGAGATTTTCCTGTATGGAATTAAGATGGAGAGTTCTTAAACTGTGATCTGTGACCTTTTTTTGAGTAATAAAAATTTTTTTCTTTTTTGTTCTCATTTCTTTTTTTAAATTAAATTTTGTTTATTTTTAGTTTATATCATTCATTTCCACAAGATTTTGAGTTATAAACTTTCTCCCCATCTTTCCCCTACTCACCCCCCAAAACAGTGATCCCAATGTATACTCCTCCCTCAATCTGCTCTCTCTTATATCTTTCCCCATCCCCCTTCTGACTTTCCAGTAGGGCTCGATGGATCTCTGTACCCCACTGCCTGTATATCTTATTTCTCAGTTGCATGTAAAAAAATTGTGTGTGTGTGAGTGTATTTTAAACATTTGATTTTAAAACTTTGAATTCCAGATTCTTTCCCTTCCTCCCTTGTCACCCACCTGTAGCAGCAAGCACCCTAAGTGTACTCAGGGTTTGCTGCCAATACAGATTCTTGGATCTGCTTTGATAAAGGAAAGCAACTCAAAATGGGTTAACAAGCTTACTTTAATCAGTCAAACATATATCATTTACCTCGTTGAGGGGAAAAAGGTCAGCACCCTGAACTTCAAAGTATACAGGCAGAATTATCAAGACAGAAACAGATCAAGTAAACAGCTTTCCAAACTGTCCAACCATTACATCCATACCAAATCAACATCTGGGTTTCAACATCTGGGTTTTTCAAAGCCGGGGGGCTGTGGACAACAGTTTCCCAGAATCCATACCAAATCACAGAACACTTCTCAAAGTGATCCCCAAAACAAAGCTACACATCAGGGCTTATATAGTGGTCTCCTCCCTCAGAGAATGTAACAACCTTATTGACTCACTGGCCAATCAAGAAGTATCTACTGAAAAACAAGCCTCCCACCCCAGGCTCCAGGTACACTTTAGCCTAGGGGCAGGGAAGATCTTCAAATTTACATACTCATTACACCACCCTTACTGGAAACATAGGCAATTCAATATGGCTTGTACACTTGTAGCTACACAAAACATTTCCATAGTGGAAATATTGTGAAAGACTGAATATATTTCCCTTCATCCTATCCTGCCCCCACTTGTTCTGTTCTCTGCTTTGCCCTTGTCCTTTTTGAAAAGTGGGTGCTTCCAACTTCCCTCCCCCCCAACCTTCCCTCCCCTCCATCATCCCCGCTCTCAGCCCCTTCCCCACTACTGTCCTGTAGGGTGAGATACCCTATTTAGCATGTGTGTCATTCCCTCCCTATGCCAAATTCAATGAGAGTAAGGTGGTCCCATTCCCTTTTGCCTTCCTGTTCTTCCCCTCCATTTTAACAGTTTTCCTTTACCTCTTCTATATTAGATAATTTACCCCATTCTGTCTCTCCACATCTCCTCTCATTATATTCCTCTCTCACCTCTCAATTTCACCTTTTATCATCCCTTTCCTATTCAATTGGTCCTGTGTCCTTTGTCTATGTATACCTGTATATACACACCCTCATATATATGTATATGTACATTTATATTCACTTCAACTATTCTCATACTGAGAAAAGTTGCATAAGTTATAATTATTCTTTTTCCAGGTAGGAATTTAAATAGTTCAGCTTTGATAAGTTCCTTATTTCTTTTCCCTGTTTACATTCTCATTTTTCTCTTGCTTCTTGTATCTTAATGTCAGATTTTCATTCAACTCTGCTTTTTTTTTCTTTTTAAAGTAATTGGGGTTAAGTAACTTGCTCAAGGTTACATGGCCAGTTATTTTTCTGTGGGTGCTGAGCATCTCAGGCTGGAACCCATCCCAGGTCTCCCGACGCTGCGGCCAGCACTCTTACTCACTGTGCTACCTGGCCGCCCCTAACTCTGCTTTTTTCATCAAGAATGCTTGAAATTCCTCTATTTCATTGTATGACCATATTTACCCCTGAAACATGACACTCAGTTTTGCTGGGTAGGTGATCCTTGATTTTAATCCCAGTTCTTTTGACTTTTGGAATATCATATTCCAAGCCCTTTGATCCCTCAGTGTAGAAGCTGCCAGGTCCTGTGTTATCCTGATTGTGTTTCCACAGTATTCAGATTGTTTCTTCTTGGCTGCTTGTAATATTTTCTCCTTGATCTGGGAACTCCAGAACCTGACCATAATATTCGTAGGAGTTTTCTTTTTGGGATGTTTTTCAAGAGGTGATTGGTGGATTCTTTGCCCTCTGGTTCTAAAACATCAGGGCAATTTTCCTTGAGAATTTCTTGAAGGATGATTTCTAGGTTCTTTTTTTGATCATGGCTTTCAGGTAGTCCAGTAATTTTTATTTCTCCTGCATCTATTTTCCAGGTCAGTGGTTTTCCAATGAGGTATTTCATATTGTCTCCTATTTTTTCATTTATTTGCATCTGTTTCCTGGTATTTTGATTTCTCATAAAGTCACTAGCTTCCATTTGCTCCTATCTAATTCTGAAGAATTATTCTCTCAGTGAGCTTTTGAGATTCTTTTTCAATCTGGCAAATTCGGCATTTTAAGGCATTCTTCTCCTCATTGGCTTTTTGAGCCTCTTTTGTCATTTGAGTTAGTCTGTTTTTTAAGGTCAGGTTGTTTACTCTCTTTTCCTGATTTTTCTTGCATCATTCTCATTTTTCTTTCCAATTTTTCCTCCACTTCTCCTATTTGGTTTTCAAAATCCTTAAGGTCCTCTATGGCCTATAAGCAGTTCATATTTTTCTTGGAATGTTTTGGTGAAGGAGTTCTGACTTCATTGTCTTCCCCATGTTCCATGCTTTGATTCATTTTGTCCCCAAAAAAGGAATCTAAGGTTTGATTGCTGATCTTGCTTTGCTTCCTTTGCTTGCTCATATTGCCACTCAATTACTTGACTTTTTAGCTTTTTGACACAGTAGAACTCTGCTTCCAGAGAGGAGAGCTTTGTCCCAAATCACTGGGGTTTTTGCAGCTCCTTGGACCTATTAGTTGGCTGCCCTCTCTGAAAACTTCACATACTCTGGCCAACTGGTCCGGCACTCCAGGACTTCCATCCAAGCCCACAATCTAGATCCAAGCAGGTTAAAACAAGAGTGATTACCCCTGAGACTGGTTGCTTGGTTCCCCTACAATCTGCTGGCCAGGAGCTCTGAAGCAGCTATGTGGTTGACTCCGCTAAGCCGCAACCACTTTTCCCTCCAGTGGTAGAGGCCATACTGCACTCCTGGATCCCTTGTTCCCACAGAGTCCACACTGACCTCTCACTTTGTCTTTGGCATTTATGAGTTGTATGAGGCATTTATGAACTGTAGCCAACTGCTGGTGATCTACTCTTCTGATGTCCCTCTAGCTGAGGCTGGTCGAGCTTCCCTGAGGCTAAAACCTCAAGCTCACATGGGGCTGGGCTCAGCTTCCATTGCTGCAGTGAACCCTTCCTACAGGCCTGCAGGGCTTTCTTCAGTGGGAGGTTTGTTTCTCTTTGTTACTTTGCGCGTTCTGTAACCCTAAAGTTTGGAGTCATTTTTTATAGGTATTTGAGGTGTTTATGGGGGGAGCGCAGCGCGTTTTCCTGTTTCTATGCCACCATCTTGGCTCTGACTTTTTTTCTTTTTAATTTTGACATCTAAATTTCATTATAACTGGTTTTCTTTGTAATTCTGTGTGTTTTATTTTGGCCATCTGAGAAGGTATCCATAGGTTTCATTAGATTGTTAAAGGAATCCATTGCCCAAAAAAGATTCGGAACCCATGCACTAGCTTTTCTCTGAGGTCCTTTCCAAATGGAATTCTGTGATCATTGGTAAGATATATCATGGTATAGATGTGAGCACGTTGTAACGTGATAAACCATGAACCTTGAAGAACAAAAATTTAAAAATGTCATCATGGAAATACATGATTGGAAAAATTTAGACTGTTTACATATTAAGAGATTGAGAGAACTTCCAGGTATCTCCAGTTCTCTATTGTGATTTCAAAAGAAAGAAGTCACCCATAATGCTAGGTACACTTCCTGTAGTAAAATTACAGATGTAGATGGCTTGATTGACTTTGGAGCAGCGATTTTTTCTTCTGTGTTTTAAGATAGATACATACATACACATGTGTCTGTGTGTGTATCCACACATTTATTTATTTATTTTTAGTTTGCAACATTCACTTCCATAAGACTTTTAAGTTTTACAATTTCTCCCCTTCCCCAAGAAAGTGTGCATTCTGATATAGGCTCTACTCATACATTTATATTAAACATTTTCATGTTAGTCATGATGTAAAGAAGCTTTAGAACTGAAGTGCCCAACAGAAATCATACACTAGAGCCCCTTAAACCTGCTAGAGGGGACTCCTACTGGGTTCCTTGGAAACTACCTAATAGGCTCCAATAGTAAAGAAATGTTTCACCTGTGTTGCTAAAACATGCCATAGATTCTCAGGGATTCAGGTCTGTTTCACTTCAGTAGAAATAATACTAAGGCTTTGTTTCAATAAGAATAATACTGAGAATGTTTTGCCTCAACAAGAATAATACTGAGAAAGCTTCACTTCAGTGGAAACAATGCTAACCCCTTAGAAACATGTTCTGTTGCTAGCAATCACATTGTCTATAAAATTATATCTAACAGAAAGCTCGGGACTCTCTTTCGGTCTAAGAGGCAGTCCCGGCCGATTAATAAACAGTCCTATCAAATTATAATTGGCCTAGCTGTCCTGTTACATCTCTGTATCCATTATAGAACTAATGGGAGAAACCACAAGAAAGAAAAAACAAAAGACTCCTGAGTCCTTTTTTTACATGTGTGGATAGCATTTTCCATCATGAGTCTTTTGGGGCTGTCTTAGATCCTTGTATTGCTGAGAAGAGTTAAGTCTGTCAAAGTCAATCTTTGCACAATGTGGCTGTTACTGTGTACATTGTTCTGGTTTTGGGTCTGCTCATTTTATGCAGCACCCGTTTATATAATTCTTTCCAGATTTTTCTGAAGTCCATCTTGGAGAAAGGGATTCTTATCCATTTTTGTGGCATGGACACTTTGCCAGTCTGATGAAGCTTTCACACCTCATCTCAGAATGTTTTTAAATGAATAAAATAAAATGTTTAGAATTACAAAGGAAACCAGTTATTGAAATATAGTTGACAAAATTGTTTTTTAAAAGGTTCATGAACTCCAGATTTGACTCCCTTCTCTGGAGTCTCAGCCTGGCATTTAAAGGCCTCTTAAGTCTGGCTCCAGCATATCTTAGCAGCATTATTTTATAAGTTCACATATACTGCAATCCTATGAAACTGGCCTCTAAAACCTCCTTGAATTCACCTGCCTATGTTCCATCTTTTATCAGCAGTATAGTCACTTCCCTTTCTGCTTTTCAGATACCTTATCTAACTTCAAGGATTAACTCCAGTACCTCCTTTTTCTTTTAAATTTAAATTTATTTATTTACTTTTTGTTTACAACATTCAGTTCCATAATCCCTTGAGTTTCAAATTTTCTCCCCCACCCTCTCCTTCCCCCTCCCCTCTATGGTGGCATGCAATCAAATATAGGTTCTACAAATACCTTCACATTGTACATTAGTCATATTATAATAAAGGATTATAAACCAATGGGGTGAACAATGACAAAGAAGGGACAAAAGAAAACACAAATGAGAGAGAGCAAATAGTTTGCTCCAATCTGCATTCAGACTCTGTAGTTCTTTCTCTGGATGGAAATATCTCTTTCCATCACAAGTCTTTTTGTAGTTGCTGAGAGGAGCCCAGTCTGTCAAAGTTAGTTGTCACACATACAATGTCTGTAATTGTGTATAAAGTTCACAGAGTTTTCCTGGTTCTGCTCTTCTCACTCACTATTAGTTTATATAACTCTTCAGGTAATTATGAAGTTCATCTGCTCCTCATTTCTTGTAGCACAATAGTATTCCATTACATTCATATACCCATTCCATTATATTCATATACATATACATTGTTTAGTCATTCCCCAATTGATGGGCATCCCCATGATTTCCAATTCTTTGCCACTACAAATAGAGGTGGTATAAATATTTTTGTATATTTGGGTCCTTTTCCCACTTCTATGATTTCATTGGGATACAGCCCTAAAAGTCAGGTGCCACCTTTTTTTTTTCAAATGTTTTTAATCTTTATTTTTCTTTTTAATTGATCCTCAGTAGAAACAAAAGTTACTTGATGCATCTAAAGGTACAGGAATGTTTCTGTCTGTCTCCCTCTCTCCTTGTTTTGGTCTGGAATCGCGGGCAGGCATCTCGGACAAGGCCTAGACAAGGCCGCCTTGACAGCCTGAACAATGGCGTCCTTGTCAATGCCAAACATCTTTAGCAGCCCCTCTGGCTTCCCGCTTCTTGGGACATTAGAGACTGCCAGGCGAGTGATGTTGATGCTAGGCTCCCCCACCATGGCAGCAGCCATAGCCTCTCCTATGCCCCCCTCATAGTAATGGTCTTCCACAGTTATGAGGCGGCCATGGGTTGCTCGAGCACTTTCAAGGACAAGCTTCCTGTCCAGGGGCTTAATTGTAAAGGGATCAAGCACGCAGATGTTGATCTTTTCTTTCTTCAGCTGCTCTGCAGCTTCCAAGGCTTCATGGAGGGTCGCTCCAGTGCCAGTCAGAGTCACCTGATCATTCCTGCTCTTCAGGACCACCTTAGCATGGCCAACCTGGAAGTTCTCATTGTTATTGTAAATGACTGCACTATCTGGACGACTGGTCCTTATGAAGCAGATGCTCTTTGTGTTGTCAGCTAACTCAACCGCTTTCTCAGTGGACACAGCATCACTTGGGTAAAAGACTGTGCTATTGGGAACACTCCGGAACATGGTAAGATCTTCAAGGGCCATCTGAGAAGGACCATCTTCACCGATGGACACCCCACAGTGCAAGCCACACAGGTTAATGTTGCTCTCAGAAATGGCAGCCATGCAGATCTGGTCAAAGGCCCTGCTGAAGAAGGCGGCAAAAGTGCTGCAGAAAGGCACCGTCCTGTCCCGTGTGGCACAGCCCACAGCGATGCTCACCATGTTCTGTTCTGCAATGAAACATTCAATGAAGTGACTAGGATGTTCCTTCTTAAAGAATTCTGAAAAGGTGGAATTCTTGGTGTCCCCATCCAGGGCAATCACACGGTCACTGGCATTCCCCAGTTTGGCCAGGGCTAAGCCATAGGCTTCGTGGATGGCTAGCTTCTCACCAAGCTTGTAACTTGGGGGAGATGGCATCCGGATGTTGGTGATGTTCACGGCTGGGGCGTCATCCTTGGGGAGGGTAGCCAGAATCTTCTTCTTGCTTTGGATTTGGCTGTATGTTTCCTCGATGACCTGTTCTGCCATGTTTTTGGAAAGGGGCTTCCCATGCCAAGCTTCCTTATCTTCTACACCTGAGATTCCTCTGCCATTATATGTCTTTGCAGTGACGGCCAGTGGCTTATCCTTGACCTGGTCGAAGACCTTGCATAGTTCTTCCACACTGTGTCCATCCACAACCATGACATTCCACCCAAAGGATTCACAGCACTTCTGGTACACATCCACGTGGTGCTGCAGGGGGGCAGGGTCGCTCTGTGCCAGGCGGTTAACGTCAAAGATGGCGACCAGTTTGTCCAACTTGTAGAATCCCGTGAAGGCCATAGCCTCCCCCACACAGAGCCTTCAGACACCTCCCCATCACCCAGCAAACAATAGACATGGTAGCTGGCCTTGTCGAAGTATTTGCCTGTGTAGGCCATTCCACATGCCGCTCCCAGCCCTTGACCCAGGGAGCCAGTAGCCACGTCTGTGAAAGCTTGTTTAGGGACTGGGTGGCCATCAAGAATGAAGGTAATCTTCCTCAAGTTCAACAGCTCAGCCTCTGGCAGGAAGCGAGTTTGGTGGGGATCCCAAGCTGGGGTCAGAGGAAGCAACCACGTAAGAGCAGGAGAGCAGAAGAGGAAGGAGGAGGAAGAGCAGGTGCCACCTTCTTTAAGAATTTTTTCCCTGTGCTCTCCACCTTCTACCCTTCAAGATAACCTTTAATTTGCACATGCTATTTTCACCCCATAGATTATAAAGCCTTTGTGGTATAGAACTGTTAAATTTTTTTGTCTTAAAGCCTAATACAGTGTCTTGCACGTGGTAACTTAATAAATTGCTGAATTGAATAGAAAGTGACCTTTCACATGCATCTTGCCAGAAATGATAAACAGATATAGACTTGGACACTAAAGCCCTGACCTAGAAAGAAACAGTAAAATCAGTGGAGTTCAGTAATTCAGTAATGGCATTCAAATCCGATTTCATGTAGAGAACTAGTTATAGAAAAGTGAGGAAAGGAAAAATTGGAATTTTTCTTCTTTCTTGTTATCCTTACATTTTCTTAGGTTTTTCTTTTGTTTCTGAATAACTCATAGGGGCTACTTTTATTCTCCGCCACAGGTACTTTTGATTGAGAAGCTCTTGACCACTATTTGGCACCAGGTTTAGGCTTGTGGCCTATGCTGAATTATGGAGGAGCCAAAGTGGTATGAAAACCAACAATTTCGTTATCCTAAATAATGAAACCTAGACCATATTATTTTCTTTATTCTGTCAGTCTGATAAAGAAATAATAGATTTGGATTTCAGATATGGTTCTAGCTGTGTGCCCATGGGCAAGTCCAAAAAAATTAAAAATATTGATACAGTGAAATTTTGCTAAGATAAGCATTGTGGTGCATTGGAGAGTGTGCCAAACTAGGATTCAGAAGACCTGAGTTTGAATCCCAGTTCTAGGTGCCGCCTGGGCAAGTCCCTTAGTTTCTTCAGGTCTTGATTTCTTCAGGTGAAAAATAAGGGAGTTAGACTTGGGTGTACAAAGTGATCCATTGTAGTACCAAGAGAAAATAATCTAAACTTTACTAATATTTATTATACATACATTGGCACTCTCGTTTGTTTTGTATGTCAAGTGATTCTTGACCTATGGAACATAGGTCAACACGTTCTAAGTGTTGTATCTTGAAGAAGAATGGGAGTTCCACAATACGAAAGTATTGATAGTGATATCCCCATTGATTCTTTTGATTTAAGTGTTTTGATATATTGAAGCTCAAGTGTGTTAATCAAAAACCTTTTAAGTACCTACTATTTGCCAGACTCTGTACTAGGCACTGAGGTTACAAATATAAACAATGAAACCATTTCTGTCTTCATGGAGCTTATATGCCATAAGGGCATATGCAGTATGTTCAGACATGAGTACAGAATAAATACAAGGTAATACAAATGTATGCTAGCAGTTGACAAAGGTTAGGGACTACAATTAGGAAAATAGAAGGTTATTGTTGAGCTACGTATTGAAAGAAGAGAGAAGTTCTGTAAAGTGGAGGTGAGAAGAAAGGGAGGGAATGCTTTCCAGTCATGGAAGACAGCCAATGCAAATGGTTGGAGACTTTAGATAAAGTGTTGTGTTTGAGAAATAGACGAGAGTAATAAATAATAAGAATAGAAAGATAGGTTGGGGCCAGGCTGTGAAGAGCTTTAAAAACTAAACAAAGTTGTTGATTTTTTTTATCCTAGAAGCAATTAGGTAGCTACTGGATTTTGACACTCAGATCTGTGCTAAATGAAACTCACTTTGGCACTTTTGCAGGTGAACTGGATTTGAGAAGAGACTTAAAGTACAGAGAACGGCAGTCATCATAGTTAGGCAAGAGGAAGTGGAGTTAAGATGGCAGAATAGCAGGAAGGAATTACAGCAAACTCTCCCTCCCCGCAATTCCAAATACCTAGAAAGTGAACCAAACTAAATCCTGGTAGGGAAATATAAGGAAAAAATTCACAAAAGAGTAATTTTCCCAGTCCAGGTCAGGAAGACAGGAAGTCTATAGACACTTAGGACAAGGTTGTCTACATAGGGTCTAGATGTGTCACTTGAAGAATTTCAGCTTAGTGAAAATCTGTATACCAGATCAAGAAGGCATGCCAACTCTAGCATAGAAAGGGTTACAAGCAGCTTACAGCTGGCAGCTCTGTAGTTTATAACCTAGTTCCCAGATCACTTATCCTTTATAAAGGTTTTCTCAGGCTTTCAGAACATATACTCCAACATATTTTTGAGCAGGAATCCTGTTTTAGAGTATGTCCGACTAGAAGTCATCCATATTCTACCTGAAGACCTCTAGTTGTGAGAATTCATAACATCACTGAGGAGGAGAGGTGTGCCTAAGGGCAATGTTTCAGGGTGAGGAGTGGTCTCAGTCAAGATGTGTCCTGAGCAGAGAAATTTAGAAGCGAGCAGTTAGCTATATGGCTCAAACTGCTAGAGTGGAGTGAGTTCTCAGTGACTCTGAAGCCTGCAACAGAATATTCAAGACTTGAATTCCAGACCAAAGGGAAGCCTATGGTACAAATTATGTTCCATTCTCCTAACTGAATTCAGACATGCACACATATTGTGAGGGTCATTGTACTTCTTTGGAAGATGATGTTGATGTTGGATCCCAGTATTTGAAGAACTATTTGTTCATGTCCAAAAATTGAATGGAACGTCTCCAGGAAGTAATGAATTCTCATAACTAGAGGCCTTCAAATAGAATATGAATGATTTCTATTTCAACATACTTTAGAACAAGATTCCTGCTCAAAAATAGTTTAGATATATGTTCTGAAAGGCTGAGATAACCTTTGAAAGTAAAGGCAAAGTACTGTGTCGCTCAGGGATCTTAGTCTGTGATTTTATTTGGAATGGTGATCCCAGGTAGCCCTAATAGGAAGACTCAATATGACCTAATCTGAGTCCCTGTGGAAAAAGATAAGAAGTATTTTATTGAATCTCTGAGGTTATTCAGACTGTGCCTGACCGTTTATGGTCTTTGAGAATTTATCTTTTTTTTTTTTTGATCATCTATACCTGTTTTCTTCACTTCTCAGTAACTTGTTTTAATCTTGCAGATTTACAGTCTCTTTACTCATTTGAAACTGTCTTCTCTAAGGTTACCAATGACTTCAATTTTCTTTGCTAAATTATCATCCATATTTCTTCCTTTGTGGGTATCCCCCAGGGCCCAATCCTAACATCTTCTTCCACTCAGTGATTATGAGTAATCACATCTGCTCTTAAAATGTCAGTTATAGGATCTACATAGATAACTCTTAACCTTAGTTTCCTGAACTGAAGACCAATCACCTATTGATTTTTATTGATCATTGTTAAGTGAGGCCTGAATATCCCTGTGATATTTAAAAAGTCAATACGTCTTCAATGGAATTTATCTTTGCCCCCCCAAAGCCTCTTCCTAACTTCCCTATTTTTGTTGAAGATACCAGTATCCTTCCAGTACACCCAAAGTTTGCAACCTCAGTTATCCTTGCTTTTTTTTTTCTCCCTCACTTGCCACACCTAATCAGTTGGCAAGTCTTTTTAAATTTTATGACCACCACATCTCTCATTTGATCCTGTCATTTCTTGCTAGGCTACCAATGATTATAATAACTCTCTCCTGGCTCACATCTCTCACCTCTTGTGTCTGTGTCCCACAGAATTGCTAAAAGTGGTATTTCTAAAGTACAGAGGGATATTTCTAACCTCTGATTGTGTCCCTCATCTGCTTAAGAAGCTCCAGTGGCTTCTTACTGCGTCTAGGATAAAATACAGTCTCCCCTGAAAGTCTTTCATAGCAGAAGTATCAAACATGTTGTGAGCCAATCTAACCCAGATTAAAATTTAATTGTGAAATATTTGACAAAATGAAAATACAATAAAATATAGAAAATATTATATTTTAAAAGTAAATCTTTATGTAATCCACAGGGATTCTTATGTACAGATTAGTGATCCATTTCTATGTGTTTGACACCACTGCTTAGCAGACCTGACCCAATCATCATTTCTGGAGTAAGTCTTGTTGTGGACTCCGTGTTCTAAACAATTTCCCCTCCTCTCCAAGAGCCTTTGTATAAACTGCTATTCTCCATGTTGGGAAAGAATTCTCTTCAACACTCAGATAAGTGCCAATGTACTCCTAGTGCTATATTCCCCTAGAAAGTACAACTAACTTGTATGTTTTGTAGTAATCTGTGTACATATTTCTCTCCAAAAGAATGTAAGCTACATTGCTTGGCACTTGGTAGGAACTTAATGCTTGTTGGATGACTATATGAATGATTGCATAGAGGGGTGGGGTGCTTAGGGAATAGGGAAGAGGCTTGTAGACCAACAGTGTCTCTGCAAGAGAACACTGGACTGAACCCTAGGAGACTTTTAAGTTCTATTAGTGACTCAGATACTAATTATTCAACAGTTTTGATTTCTCAAGCCCCTTCCAAATCAAAAAGTTTGATTGTGATATTCAGGGTTTTTTGTGATCTATGTAAACCCACAAAGTTTGAAATTCTATTATCTGACTGGTAGAGGAGCAATACCTTTTATGTACCCTTTGAGGGAGTAGTAGCTTAACCCACTCACATTTTATAATGACAGGAAATCTCATTTCTAATATTATTTTAGGTGAAGGGGTGGGGTGCCAATAATTCTGTATGGTATGGTTTACTGGTAGAACAAAATTATTTACCTTTTACCAGATGGTTCTCCTCAAATTCAGCAGTTATAGAATACCCTTCCATACATCATCAGTAAAGATTATTAGGGCATGGATTAAAGGTGAGAAAATTTGTGTAACTTTTTGGTCTTAGGTCTTTTTTTTTTTTCCCTGAATCTGTCACAAGAAACACTAGGTGTAGGGGAAGAGAGATTCATAAATACAGACCAGTGTATTATTATATTTGGAAATCAGTGTATTGTAAATAAGAACCTCTAATGCACCTAGAAAAGATTTCTTCTTTTCCTTTTCTCCAAATCTTTTTAAAAAAACAACACAGTAGTCCTCATACTTAAACAGGTGGCAACAAAGACATCTAGTTTGAATTATGAATATATTTTTGAGATATATATATATTTCAACTATATATATTTCAAACTATATATTTGAAATATATATATTTCAGAGAAAGAGCCAATGCTAAGTCTCAGACCTCATTGAGAACATTTCTTTTTAGGGTGCTTATCAGAGTATCATTTTTCTCCCTTTGCTTACATACCTAGTCAGCAAAAGGTGGACTTTATCTGTCTCGATCTACCTACTTCCTTAAAATATTTCAAATTTTATTATTAAATTAACAGTGATCAACAAAAATGAACTTTTTAGTATATGAGGAACAAAAAAGATAGTATATTAAACCACAAATTCCTGTTACTCGCAATTTTTTCTGACTCCTTGGGTTTCTTTTCATTGACTAGCCAAAACTAGTAATGCCTTTTAGACTGAAAAATAGAGCCTGACCTCTGATTGTTCATGAGAGTAAAATTTCCCCTTAATCCTTTTATGTGTGAACTGTGTAGTTGGTAGCTTAATGGTAATAGCATATTGGTAATGGCAATCTATATTAAAAACTCTGGAAAGCTTAAAAATAAATGGGCCTTTCCTTAATATGTTAAACAGTATCTTAAACCAAGACCTAGCATTATGTGTGGCAGCTAGGTAGTGCAATGGATAGAACATTGGGCCTAAAGTCAGGAAGATTCATCTTCCTGAGTTCAGATATGGCCTCAGACACTTACTAGCTTTGTGACCCTAGGCAAGTCACTTTAATCCTGTTTGCTTCAGTTTCCTCATCTATAAAAGTCTGGAGAAAAATGACAAACCACTTCAGTATCTTTGCCAAGAAAGTATATGGAGTCATGAAGAGTTGGATGTGACTGAAATAACTGATCAACAACAAAAGCATTATCTGTGTTGACAAATTGTAGGGGTCATTACATTAGAAATAATGAAAGGATATCCATTGTCACTGTTCTAGTATGATACAGTTCTGTAAATGCTATCTATGGTAACAAAATAAGAAAAAGAAATTGAGATTGACAAGTATAGTCTAAGAAGAAAATTAAGTTTTTGCAGATAATGGTTTAGAGAATTCAAGAGTGAGGTGTCAAATAAAATGGCCTCTAAACCATACAGAAGGATGCCTGCAGGCATTGACTTTAAAAACCATGTTTATAGGTTTCTTTTAAAATTAACACATCAACTCTAAAATCAGATAGGAACTAAATTTTAATCTAATTTAGACTGTACCCAGGAGTACCTTACTGGCAGTGTTGAACATCTCTGCCCAAGAAGTTCAGCTAAGAAATAGAAAGAAAAATTATTTCAATAAAGTAGCAGGACCACGAAAATCTTAAGCTTTCATATTACTAATAAAACTCAAGGAAGAAATATATGCAAATATATTTAATATTCAGTATATGCAAATATATTTTAAAATTGTCATACAAAGAATTTCCTTTCAGTAGTTATGGAATGTATAAAATAGCACAGCAACAAAGACACAGAAATCATAATTATGATCAATACAAAGTACAGTAATGAAGGAAAACAGAGTGATATTAATTTTTCTCAGCTGGGGTGTGCTTATGTAAACATGCCAGTACTTCCCAAGCTAATTAGATTTAGGGTCATACTTAAATAATAGTTCTTCTGGAAAAACAAAAATAAAAAGTTTCGAAGAAAATAATAAAAAAAATTGTTGGGAGGGCTGGCACTATAGTACAACATAGTAGTCTTGAGAACTCTTTGGTATCCATTAAAAAATAGAAAAGTAGATCATTGGAGCAGATTAGTTATGGTACACAAGACCAAGAAGTATTCAGACATAGTGTTTAATAAATCCAAAAAGTCCAATTGCTTGGTTAAGGACTCACTAGAAGACTGGTATAAAATTGACTCCAGATGGCTACATATTCTAAGTATAAAAGGTCATTCAAATTAGAGTAGCAGAGAAAGAGAATTTAGCTGGGTTGCTTCTTGGCTTTAACTCTGGCACAGAGAAATGTCAACCCCATTCTCTTTCCCGATCTCTAGTCCCACATCAACAGTTCTCCATGGTGTATTTCTGACTTAATGTTCCATTAATATATCAAACCCAGAATGTCCAAAGCAACTTCTTATTCTCCTCATCTTTCTACCCTCGTCCAAACCATCCTTTTTTTGATGTTCCTATTTCTCTCCCTGTTTCCTAGTATTTTTCTAGCATCAGTATTTTCCTAGACTCCTGGGTTTGCTGCCTCAGCATTATCCTGAATTCTTTACCTCTCCTTTACTGAGTGCTAAAATGCTCATGAATTTTTCATTGATATCAAATGATTACCATAAACAGTGCTAATCAACTTAAGAATATAGAATTAAAGTTGTAAGGAACTTTAAAGGCCTTCTTTTTTTCAACCCCTCCTTTTACAAATGAAGAAAGTGCCATCCAGAAAGGTTGCCTAAGATAAATAATAAATCTTCTGACTCCAAATGCAGGGCCCTATTGTAGAAGTTTTCTTGATTTCATTATACCATCATAGTAGAAAGTTGCCTCCTTCCAACTGAACTATGCAGATTTAAGTACTTTTTTTCTACTTACTGTTTTACAGTCATTTGAGTTTTTCCCTTTAAAAAATTTAAAGGATTTAGCTAAGTATTGCAGGAAAACTAGAGATGATAAACAATGTAGTAGAAAGGACTCTTCTGATTTGCATGAAGTAAGTACTTTTCACCCCTCCTTTTCTGTATTAGCTGACAAAGCTGTTGCTCTGGCAACAAATTGTCTGGCTCCATAGAATACCAGAAGAATCTTAATAAATGGAAATTCTTAGCTACTGCCTAATGCTGGGGCATAGAAGGATTTTAAACATTTGAATGTTCTGGGCAGCCAGCTCAATCATTTATATAGATGAGGTGTGTAGTAGTTTTGTGTTTCTTTGATTTTTATGTGGGTGAATACTCTGGGCATGTAGTATAAGTGAAATTTCATACTTGTAGCATTCCTGCATTGATTTTTCTAGCTTTTCCTCAGCCAGTAGTTCTATGACTCTAGTTCCTAGATTGCTCTAGGACTTCCTGTCCTGTTTCTAAGGAACTTGGATGACAGACATCCAGATGGATCATACTCCTGAATTACAGCTTTCCTTTCTTTTCTGCACTGTCAGCTGCCTGCTTTAATTTCCATTCCTAATCTCTTCTTTGGCTCTAGTTTGATATTCTTCTGTTCTTCTTTATTCTCTTTAATTTATTGTTTTCTAGTACATAGGTATCTTTTTTTGCTTTCCTCCTCCTAGATTCCTACATTCTTTTTTTTTTTTTTTTAAAGCAATTGGGGTTAAGTAACTTGCTCAAGGTTACACAGCCAGTTATTTCTGGTTGTGGTGCTAAGTATCTGAGCCCAGATTTGATCCCCAGGTCATCCTGACACTGGAGCTGGTGCTCTTACTCACTGAGCCACCTGGCCGCCCCCCTACATCCTTTTTCTTCTCCAATTTTTATTAATCCCTCTTGTTGTTTTACTTTGTCACATACTGATTTCTTTAGCTGACTTTTCCTTTCTTGCTCAGTGCACTCTCACATTTTTGAGTCACAGGAACCTGGGAACCACTCACCTCTGGAGTTAACCATATAGTAGTGATGAGATGAATTTCTGAATTTACATTTACTGCAAATTCATGGTGTCTCCATTTAGAGTCCATGATTAGCTGACCATGTCTGTAGGATTTTTCAGAGCTTTCTCTGATCCTGAATTCTTCTAAGCTGTATATAGTGTTAACCTCCTTTCCTCTTCCTCAAGCCAGTATTGAAGTAGTCTTGGCCCTGTCTGTCTGTCTGTCTGTCTGTCTCTTTACTTTTTTTTTTCTTGGAGGGCAGAAGGCAGGGAAATTGGGGTTAAGTGACTTGTCCAAGGTCACAGGACTAGCAAGTGTTAAGTGTCTGAGGTCGGATTTGAACTCAGGTCTATTCACTGTGCCCCATTTTTGGCCCATTTTTGGCCCTATCTTTCATTGACTCCAATTTCTTACTCCAAACATTTTAAAATTTGTGTATGTTGTCTGTGGAACTTACAGCTGATTTTATATCTAATGTCATAATTGTTTAATACATTGACATTTTAATAGTTCGGTAGCATCATAGGTTTGGAGCTAGAATTGATTTAGTGAATTTCTGATTTTAAGGTCAGAGGCTTTTAATCTTATCCCTCAAAAATCATCTAGTCCAACTTCTTCCCAAGAATCTCCATTACAACATCATTTGCAGATGATTGGACTAATCCACCTAAAATCAGAACATTCCACTTGACAGGAACCTCACTAGGTTCTCTCACAACAGCCTGTTTCTATTATCAGACAGTTCTAATTGTTAAGAGTCTCTTCCTTATAGTGAACTTAAATTTGTTTCCATGTAACAACACAATTTTTTCCCCATAGAAACAGTGTTGTAAATGTCAGGTCAGCATCCAAGGTCAGTCCACAAAAGCCTGTTTTTTAACCCTTGTTATGAGAAGGTTCAATTTGATGTCTGGAATATTCTTATCCATCTTGTCCAGCAGCATTGGGTGGGGTATATTGGAGTCAAGGGGCTCTTCTCTTGAGGATGCGGTAACTCTTTAATCTGAATAGATAGTGTCAATTTAAATTTATTTGTATAAAATAAGGTAATTTTCACTCCTCAGGTAGAATGAATTGGAGAACAAAGGAGAATTGGATAGTCTGGATTAAAATTCTCCAGCTGTATTTTGAATATATGGGTTGATTTTAAATCAAATATTTCTTATATGCCATACTTCCTCTGGTAATTAAAAAATATTAAGTATAATAAAATAAACTTCTAAAACTTGAATATAACATTTCATAGGTAAACACCTAAGAGGTGTTTGAGGAAGTATTTCTGGATCTTTCAAGTATGCATCTTTTATTATAAACATTTACTTACTGCATTCTAGATAAATTTAAGAGCTTTAGTTTAATTTTCAGTAATTAACCTGCTTTCATTATTGTATAAAATAGATTCTATGACTGAAAATTCAGGCTAATAAGAGATTGTGACTAAATTTGCTTTAGATGTCCTGCAACATTTTAGAGTTTGCCTTATTTACTTTCCAAATTAAGTTTAAATTTTATTTTTGAGACCTTTGGGAATGTGTTAAAAACACTAAAATATCCTTGGGGTATTGCAGAATCAAATTTAGGAGTTGACATTTTTAATTTTCTAGGAGTTTGTATGTCATGCATTCCCTAGTTTTCTTCCCCAGACTCTCCCCCAGACAAGTATAACTCAAAATTGAATTACTAAAACTCCTACACAAATTTGTGCTGACTTGGAGTTCTAGTTATTTAGTGCTGTTTTTTGCTTAGTATTATGTAAAGCTCCAGGAGTCTCCTCCACAAATCTGGTGTCAGCTTATTTTAAAGAAAATTAAACAAAATATATTAAATCATACTATCACCAGTATTGGGATCTGTATGAATAGTTTTATTGTAGTTCCTATTACTCAAGGGTGCAACTCAGTTTTCTTAGAGATTGAATGAACTAGTACAGTGGTGGGGAACCTGCAGCCTCAAGGCTACATGTGGCCTTCTAGGTCCTCATTTGTGGCCCTTTGACCCAATTCAGATTTGTTCTGTTTGCCTTCTATCAAAAGGTTGCACTTGAGGACCTAGAGGTCCATGTGTGGCCTGGAGGCTGCATGTTCCCAGGATATCCCTGAACTAGAGTATATCATTATTTAACATTAGCAGTACCTCCAAGTTGTTTTTTTTTTCCCTAGTAGTTGGGATGAATTATGTTAAGCCTATTTTTTTTTTGCTCCTCCCTATTTTTTGCTTCCTATTGAGAATAATTTTGTTTTAACTTTTAGTTTTGTCTCATCAGTACTACTTTATCCAAATGTCAGTCACCTGCCAAGGTGATGCTTAAAATTTAAAAGCTTGTTGTTTAGTAAGCCTATCAATGAAAAATGCATCTTTTGTGTAATATCATGTATAGTATCTTATGTCTCTTCAGTTCTCAGAGAAGACAGTATTTCTCTTTGCTCTTTTTAAAGACTTAGAATATGTAGTCTGTATTAAGAACATGTTAATTTCTTAATCAGCATTAATATTTGACTCAAAATTAATTTGGTAGAGATTTTTCCTTATTTTTGGAGAAGAAAACATTTCTCAGCTGCCAGAGGTATTAGATGGGTGCCCTCTCTGAGGTCTCCACACGCTCTGGCAAGCTGGACACACACCCCAGAACCTCCACCCTAGACTGCAATCCAGATCCAAGCAGGTTAAAGCAAGAGCGATTACCCCTCAGTCTGGTGCTTGGTCCCCCTACACTCTGCAGGCCAGGAGCTGAAGCCAGCATGTTGGCTGTGCTGGCGGCTCAGTGGCTTTTTGCACTCCCAATTACTGGTCCCAAAGTCCAGACTGCACTGACCTCTCACTTTGTCCTTTGTGTCTATGTGATGATAAATCTGGAAAAGGCCACAGCTGCTGCTGATCTGGAGTCCCTCTGGCTGGAGGCTGGTCAGGCCCTCCCTGGGGCTAAAGCCTGGGGCTGGGCTTGGCTCCCAGAGCGCTTTGCTAGATTCCTGCGGGCCTGCCAGCCAGTCCTCAGTGGGAGGTTAGCTTCTCTGTGTCATCTTGTGGGTTCTGCAGCTCCGAAGTTTGTTTAGAGTCCCCTTTTTACATGGATTAGGGAGGGTGGAAGCCGGAGCCACGGGAAGGTCGTGCTTCTACTCCTGACTACAATATTTTAAAAATATAAAAAATCGTTGTGGTATTTGGGGGACATGGAAGAGGGTTTGCCTAATTTTACCTTTTAGCTATAGTTCCCTGACCCTTGGCAAATTATTGTTTTGATAAAGGTTAAAAAGTAAATTTATTTGTATTTTGAGGGTGTAATTGTCCAAACACAGGCCAGTTTATGTGTTGATCTGATTCTGGTTCAATTGAGTGCCATGATTTCCCTTTTTCTCTACTGAAAAGCTCAAATGATAACTTTAGATCTGGTGGAGGTGAGGGAGAGGTGCCTTTTTATATGGTAATGGAGATGCCAGGGACAGAATTTCTAGGGCCTTGCCTCTCATGAAATATAGAAACCTCTACTTTCTACTCACCAGGTTCATATTTGACTTGAATTTCCAGCTGTGCCAACAGCCTGGCTTCATTCCATTTACAAAGTTTATTTTCATCAGAGGGGCTTCTCCTGTGCACAAGTAGACCTGGCCCAGCTAAGGAAAAAATGATGAGTTTGAGGAATTCAAAGAAAGATGAGGAACCTTATTAAATGAATTGAAGCAAAGTAAATAAGCAGAGCCATCAAAATATATATACACAACAGGTGTGACTAGGTGGCCCAGTGAATAAAAGCGAGGTTCTGGCCTCAGATACTTAATACCCACACAAAATAACTAGCTGTGTAACCTTGGGCAAGTTACTTAACACCAGCTTAAAAAAAAATTAAATACACACACACAACAACAACAACTGTTGCAGTGTAAATGAGAAAAAAATAAAATAAAAGCAATGACTCTGTAATGCTAATGACATGCCAGACTCTAGAGAAGAGATGAGAAAATGTACTTCCTCTTCTTGAAATAGGATTAAGGAGGAGTCTCTCTATGTGTGTGAAATATTAGCATATTGTTATAGGCCCACATGTTGATTAGTTTTGCTGAATTGGATTTTTTGTTTGCTTTTAGAAATCCTTGTTACAAGAGAAGTTTTGATGGTTGTGGAATGGTGGGGGGCATATATTCTGAAATGAATTGTGATGTTTAAAAAAAAGGCATTCATAAAATTTAAAGTAGGAAGGAGGGATTAATAATATAGGTGAATTTAAGAATCCTCACAATATTCAGTTTCTGTAGCATGAATCGTATAGATCCCATGAGTGCTATCTGTTCAGACATAGTAGTAATGAGAATACATAGTAACGTATTTTTTAATTTTGAAGACAAATAGTGTCTGTCAGCAACAAAAAAATTTGCGTTATTTACTCTTTACTTGTTGGTAGGTCAGAGTTAGGTAATTTAATCTTGAGCATTTTAGTTTTGGGGAAGATTATTTTGCGAATACCCTGAAGTACTTGGAATGGATATCAAGTGAGGGTCTTTGGGAAAAGGACTCCAAGAGATCCAGACCTAGGAGCACCCAAAGGTCTTTCTAGTCAAATAAAATTATCCTAATTAATGTGAGCCATCCTTTTTGACTTTTCTCTGTTTGAGCTATACCATATGGTCTCCTGACAAAAATAAGACAAATGTTGTTTTATCTTTTGTAAAGGGCAGCTATTAATGAAAGCCTATTCATGGCTATTTAGTTCTTGACCTCCTAAGAAAAATTAGCACATAAAAAATTCAGAATATTTTTGTAGAGAATTATCTTGAAAATATGGTACACAAGGTTGGTCTGTTTGCTACTACCATATCCTTGTGGGTAAATTCTTTATGGTTCATTTCCTGAGCCAACAGGTATGGACTTTATCTTTAAATCCCATTCTACTTGCATTTTGTTTAATTTGATATTCTTCAACATTGGAGTACCTTATTTTAAACTAGTAAAAGCTGCCTTAATTAAAATAAGTTTAATGCATCATAATGTGTAAATCTGAAGGAAAAGATTTTGACCAATTGTTGTGAAGACTGGTAGTTTCAGCAGTATATAAAATTTGCCATTGTATTACAATTCTAATTCATACTTTTCATCTTTTCTTAGATTTCCTTCATGGAGAGAGTCTCATAGTATGATCATGAAGTTTCTGTTTCAAGAAGTTTCTTCTGAAATAAAAATGAATTTTATATGGCAGAATCAAGATAATTGGTTTGGTATATAAAATAAAGTGGTGCATATTTTTAATCTGTAACCATGACAACTTCCTATATGAATGGGCATATTACAGATGAATCAGACATTGAAATAAAAAATGTTGATTTGACATCTCCAGAAGAACCTCAGAGACATCGAGAGATGGCAGTTGATTGTCCTGGAGATTTGGGAACAAGAATGATGCCAGTACGTCGAAGTACACAACTAGAACGAATTCGCCAACAACAAGAGGATATGAGGCGTAGGAGAGAAGAAGAAGGAAAAAAACAAGAACTGGACCTTAATTCTTCCATGAGACTTAAGAAACTAGCACAAATTCCTCCCAAAATTGGAATAGATAATCCTATATTTGATACTGAGGAAGGAGTTGTCTTGGAGAGTCCTCATTATTCTGTGAAGATACTAGGTAAGTAGAAAATATAAAGTAATATAAAATATATGCTTTAATATACTTGTATAATTTTTGTCATAAAATATCAAAGGACCGGAGAGATATAAAAATGAGTGAAGTGGTAAGAGAAAATCCAGAATCTTATTATAGAATTGTAGAAAGTCCAGTTTTAAGGAAACTCTGAAGCCATGTATCTAGTCAACCCTATACCTAACCAAGAATCCTTTCTACAATACTCTAAGTAGTGATCCTCAAGTCTTTTCTTTCAAGTGCTGTAGTGAGTGGGAAATGTCTTTTTTTTTTTTTTTAAAGCAATCAGGGTTAAGTAACTTGCTCAAGGTTATTTCTGGGTGTGGTACTAAGTATCTGAGCCCGGATTTGATGCCCAGGTCATCCCGACACTGGGGCCAGTGCTCTTACTCGCTGTGCTACCTGGCCGCCCCATCTTTTTTTTTTTTTTTAACAGAGCAAGATTATATTCATGATTATTGTCTTGTGTTATTTGAAATCCGGTTTTACTGATCCCACTTCTGGCCTACTTTTTCCCCAAAATTTCCCTTGAGATTCCTGAACTTTTGTTCCTCTAAATCAGCGTATTAGTTGTATAAAGAAATCCTTTGATAGTTGTTCATTTACAGATTAAATCTATAAATTTAGGTAGTATTGCCATTTTTTATATTGACAGTACCCTGCCACAAGCAGTTATCTCTTCATTTTTTTAGTTATCTTCTCTTATTTAGTTTTATAGTTGTATTTCTATAATTCTTGTGTATTTCTTAGTAAATGGACTACATGATATTTTATACATTCTATAATTATTTAGAATGAAATTTTTTTCTGTGTCCTCTCGCTGGTTTTTCTTAAAAAAAAAACTGGTTTTGGTGGGTTTACTTTATATTGAATTACTTTGCCAGTTTTAATTATTCCAGTTAATTTTGCCGACTCTCTAGAATTCTCCAAGTAAACAATCACGGCATCTGTTGAAAGTGATAACTATTTGTGCTATTTGGTTACGTTTCCCCCCTCAGTTTCTTTTTCTTGTTTTATGATTTCACAATGGAAAACCTGATGGAAGTTAAGAGAGTGTGAGAAGTGGAAGTGGAGGCATGAATCTAGACTAGAAAACTTTTTAAAAGGAGTTTGGCTGAGAATGTGATGATGGATGTAGTGATAGTTATGAGGGATGATAGGATCTAGGGGTCTTTTCTTAAGAAAGAGGAAAACTAGATATGTTAATAGGTAACTAGGAAACAGTTAAGTAGGGAAAGGTTGAAGGTGAAAGAAGGGGGAAGGAATCTGCTGGAGAAAGAGGCTAGGGATGGAACCAAGGGTAAAAATAGAAGGGTGATGACTTTGATGAGGAAAAGACTTGAGAAATGGAGAAATGGTTGGGGATAAAGTCAAGCTGCTATGAGAAGAGGGAAGAGGGAATTGTCAAATAAGAAGACAAGCAAATAATATTTGGGTGTTGGGATTGTAAAGTGTGAAGTCAGATCCTCTTGGTGGGGATGATTGGTGGAGAAAATTCTGAAGGAAGGTTTAAGGAGAAAAGAGATTGATTAAGTCCCATAGAGAGTAGAATTGAGAAATTAATTAGGGAGAAGGATTGCCTTGTAGTGAGAGCCTAGTTAAGACTGCCTCTGTTTCAGGAAATTCTCCATCTCTGTTAAGCAGCATATGAGCCTCAAGGAAGGAAGCAAATGGTATGTGGGTAATCCAGGATTTGGCAGGGTGTGTGAGCAGTGATAAAACAAAAGTGCCTAGGGAATCTAGAGTAGAAGGTTTAAAAGGTTCATTAGAGATAAGAGATTAGAATGTAAGGGGAGAGTATAGTCAAAGATGTGGTAATAGCCTTATTAAATACCTTGGAGATGAGAGATTCTAGGTGGCAGTGAGGAGGGAAAAAAATAGTTTTGGGAGGATTGAGGCATATGGAGAAGTAGAATGATAGATATTGGATAAAGGAATTTCAGCATTGATTATTCAAATGAACCCCTCCATGTGAGTGATTACATGATCAAGAGTAGATAATTATCTATCTTTGTGCATAGCTAAGGTAGAGGTTGTCTATGTTTCTGGGCATTATTTTGTCCCTTAGAAGGATTTTGTTAGGCCCTCTTCTATCTCTGTTTCTGCAAATTGTTTTAATACTAAAATTAATTGTTCTTTGAATTTTACAAAAAACCTTATATAGAATTTACTTGTAAAACCATATGATCTGAGATTTTTTTTCCCAGTGGGGAGAGTATTTTGGTTTATAAATTTTATTTTTCTGAAATTGGGTTAAAGTCTTATTCCATCAATCTTTATATTTTGTATTTTTGTAAATTTTCATTTAAGTTATAGTGATAACAATAATAGGTATCATTTACATAATGTTATAAAGTTTAGAAAGAACTTTACAAATATAATTTAATTTTGTCCTCAAAACAACCCTGGAACTTAGATACTATTATTTTCATTTTAGAGATAAGGAAACTGAGCTACATAGAGGACAAGTATCTTTCTTCCCCTAGGTTCATACAGCTAATAAAATGACTGTTATAAGTTTTGTTGGCATATAATTGGGCAATATAATTTTTAATAAATTTCCTTTACCAATCCTTTCATCTTCTGGCTTTTGTTGAAACCTGGCTCCTTTACTACCCTTTCCAGTGCTGGTTTCACTATAACCCATTTCCTTACTCTTCCCCCTTAACCTCCATCACTCTGTAACTTCTCTTCTTTTTGCAGTTTAGTAACATATCTACTACTCAGTCAGAATTCTACAGTTGTATTCAGACCTCCAGTTTCACTTCCCTTCTTTCCCCAATGAGTTTAGTACCTGGCTCATAATTTCCTCCTTGCCCTCATCCTCAGATACTTAGACTAATTGTTATTTCTTGAAATTTAATATCTAGTTTTTGTCCGGTCATTTTTAGGAAGATTAAAATTTCATTTGATCTTTTTTTTGGAATAATTTGTTTTCGATTGTAGATCACTTATGTTTGCTTTTATTTTTTTTCTAATATTTTTTATTTCCTAGAATTGAGTTCTGTTTGCTCTAGTGTTTTCCAGGAAGGTATACTATTTGGGTAAAGTTTTCCATCTGCTCTAAACTATTCTTTCACTTTTTTTCTTCCTGACTTTTATTTTATTTCTGACTTCATTATTTTAATCTAATTTCTTCAAGACACTTTTAGTTTTGGTGGACAAATCATCTTTCCTCTGGAGCTCTGCTTATAGGTGTGGCACTAATTTCATTTACTTGTTTTGCCTCTTAGGCTTCTTTTAACCCATGGTATTTTTTCACTGTGTTCAGTTCACTCCAAAAATGTTTTCTGTGTTCAGCTGTCCCGATAGACCTTTGTTGGGAGTATTAGAGATCACACTGTCCTTCTCCTCTGGGAACCTGCATGACTTTTCCCTTGCTGAGTTGTCCCTATTTCTTAATATGACTTTGTCTCTCCTTGCACATTGTCTTTTGATTTCTGGCTTCTGTCCTGATAGTACACAGGTGGAATCTTCCTTGAGGTCCCAGAGTACTATAGTTTTTGCTAACTTGGTACTCCCATCCCATTCATTGTCTTTTCTGGCCACATGCCTTATTTTGTTCATTGTGGCTCACTGGTACAGCTTCTCTAACAACTTATCAATTTTTTTAAATTAGTTTTTATTACTATCTAGTGATTGTTACACCATTGTAGTTGATTATCCCAAGTATCCTTTTCCCCTCTCAGAGTGCCAACCCATGTAACATACCGTGTTTCCCCGATAATAAGACACTGTCTTATTATTTTTTTGGACAGAAAAACACCAGAGGGCTTATTTTAATGAACATTGACAGCAATTTTAATAAACAGGTAAATGTGAACAAAAAAATGTACCTTTATTCAATAAGCAAATCACTGGGGAAGAACAGGATGGCGCTCACTGCTGCAGCTCTGATTGGATGCAGCTCGGAGCGCAGCGTGCGTTTCACAGGGGGGGACAGTGCATACAGAGGGTACCATAATGTAGCGTGTAGCGCAGGAGATCACCCTCACTACAGTAGCAATCTCAATAGGGCTTATTTTCAGGGGAGGGCTTATTTTAGAGGAATCTTACACAGTAAGGGGAGGGCTTATTTTCGGGATAGGTCTTATTATCGGGGAAACATGGTAGTATTTCTAGAGAAGAAAAAAACTACCATAACTGATCAGTACATTGAAAAAGGCCTAAAATGCATATGAGGACTTCCTAGCTCCATGAAGGAGTGGGTTGGGTTGGTGGTATCTTCTCCTGTCTCTTCATTGAGTCCAAATTGATCTTTATGATTTTGTTACAGTTATTTACTTTTGATTTTTTTTTTTTTTGTGTTTAGTGGTTTGTTTCATTTACATTGTTTTCTTGACTATATCAGTTTATGTAGATCTTTCCATGCTTCTCTGTATTCAGCACTTCCATAATTTCCTAAAGCATTATTCCTAAATCCTTTTCTCTTTTCATTGTACTACAGTATATGTTTAGCCATTCTCCCATTGATAGGCATGTATTTTGTTTACAATTCTTAGCCATCACAAAAAGTGTTGCTATAAATATTTCAGAGTATTTGGGGACTTCTTATCAGTGGCTTCCTTGGGGCATAAATTTAACATTCTTTTCTAGAATAGTTGTACCACTTCACAGCTCCACCAGCATACCCAGCAATGTATTAACATGTCTATCATTTTACAACTTCTCCAACATTGACCTACCATTTTTTGAGTATTTTTCACCAGTTTGCAGGCTATCAGGATTTAGGACAGCAACAGTGACAGTAGAGAAAACAGTAAGACATTTCTTTCTAAACACACAGAAGGGGATAGGAATAAATGTAGAAGTTTGATGTAGAAGTCTAGACTCATATGAAGAGACAGGAGAAGGTACCACCAACCCAAACCACTCCTTCATGGAGCTGGGAAGTCCTCATGTGTTACATACTGTGCATTTTAAGATTTTTCCAATGTACTGATCAGTTGTGCTAATTTTTTTTCCTCTCTAGAAATACTATGTTATATGGGTTGGCTCTCTGAGAGGGGAAAGGGATACTTGAGATGAATCCCCTTAGGGTTGTTATAATTTACATTTCTCTTAATAGTGATTTGAATTGTTCTTTCATTCCATCAGTTTTATTTTTGTATGTACTTGTTTTTAAATGTTTCTTGTAAAGCAAGACATTTCAGGGTTTTGTTTAATCTATCACAGTTTTTCATTTTATTAGATTAATTCATTTACATTTAAAGTTGAGAGGTTTATATTTTCCTCCATCTGTCCTCTAATATTAGTGTTTCCTCTCCCTCCCCCACCCCCAAGTAATGATTTTCCCTCCTCTTCCATAAATACAGTACTATGTTCCTTTAGTTGCTTTACCTATTTTAAGGTGGCTCTATTTCTACAAGTTCACTTTCTCTTACCTTTGATCCCCCACTCTAATTTAACTCATTCCCTTTGGGTTTTTACTTATTAGTTCCTTTTTCTTTTCTGTTATATAATTTTCTGTTACCCAGTTATGTAATTCTTTTTTCTCTCTCTTCCCTCTCAGACAAATAGATTCCCCCTTCCTTTTCTCCCCTTCAATTTGTCCTGTTCATTAGTTTTTAAAAATTTCATCTTTTGTACCCTTTTCCAAAAGTGATTTTCTTCACTTAGTCCGTTAGCCCTTTTTTCTCTGTCTACTGTAGACCTTCATTCTCTCATTCATGATCCCTGTAATTGTCTGGTTTCTCTTTTCTGTGCAATCATACAATTAAAATGTCCAAGATATCCATTCTAGGTTCTCCCCTCTATGTGGTTTCTGCTACTGCCCATTGCATTTCCCTTTTCCTTGTGCCTCACTACCAGAGCAATGCCAATTATTGCAGGTGTCAGGGATGACCTTGCCCCATGGTGGGATCTCTTCCTACCTGATTATATAGTCCATGACTGACTTATACCTTCTTCTGATTATCATTTTTTCAGCCATTTGTCTCAGAATCTCTCTGGGTCCATTCTATCTCACCCAACTCCTTCAGGTGTCATTTGATCCCAGGATTTTCAGTTCCCTTCCCCTCAGTTTTTTACAAGTACTGAATCTTCCAGGCCATACTCAGTGCAAGGTCCCCACCTCCTTATCATCTCTCTTCACCCATAGGAGCGGTAGCACCCCCTCCTACCATCAAAGCAAAGCTTCCCTTCCCCCTCCTTGTTACCTATTTCATTGTAAGCTTTTCTCTTTCTGAGAGTACAGAAGTCATCTTCTCTTCATTGCTAGACCTTCATTTGACCTTGCCACATTACTTTCCTTTTGGTCCCCCTTATATCCCCTCCCACCTGTTTCATGTGCCCTCTCATGTTGTAATGTCCAATACTTTAAAAATTTCACCCTCAGGCAAGGTATCACTTGATTCTGTTCATAATGCCCCATGCTTACCTCTTCACTGTTACCTCCATCAGATTTCTACATTTATTCCTATCCCTTTGTGTGCATTTAAAAAGAAATTTCTTACTGTTCTCTTCTGTCAGTTTGTTCCTGTTGCTTTCCTAAAGTGGCATTTATTCACTCCTCTTGCATTCCTGTTTTCACAGTGTTCAAGAAGCAAATGATTTCTTCATTTCTGGTTTTCTTTATTAAAATGTTTCAGCCTCTATTACTGAACATCCATCTTTTTTCATGCATAGTTAGGCTCATATTTTCAGGTTAGGTCACCCTGGGCTGCATCCTGAACTCATTTGCTTTTCAGAACAACACTATTTCTGGGGGCATAGCCAAGATGGCAGAGTGAAGGCAGGGACACTTGCCTGAGCTCTTCCTCAAATCCTTCCAAATACCTTTAAAAAATGACTCTAAACAAATTCTAGAGCAGCAGAACCCACAAAAAGACAGAATGAAAGAAATTTCCAGCCCAAGACAACCTAGACAGTTGACAGGTAAGTTCTGAGGCACCAGAGTGAGAGAGGAGCACAGTCCAGTGCAAGTCCACCAGCACTGGATGGGCCACAACAAACCCGGAGCAGGCCTCAGGGGACTGAATCACTGGCTTCAGGGGCAGTTTTCAGACTTCTCAGCCCATAGACGCCAAGGACAACTTAGAAGATCGTCAGAAAATGTCTGCTGTTCCTGGGTGAGAGAGGAGCACAGTTCAGCCCTAGCAAACCATGAACAGTAGGCCTTGGGAGTAACTGAATCAGCACAGTGGCAGTTTATGGATCTCTCAATCCACAGACAGTAAGGGGATCAAACAACTGATAAGAAGGAGATTAAAGGGGTCTCTTTGCTAGCACTGAGGAAGGACTCTGTTGCTTTACCCATACTTGGATCTGGGTGGCAGTCCTGTGGTGAGGAGGAGCATTGGCCTAGCAGATTTGTAGCAGCAATGGAGAAGGTTCCCTCCTCACAGTTCCAGGGCAGAAAAGAGTGTTTGTGGTGACTCACAGACCAAAGCCCAGGAGAGAAGAGGAGTAAACACCTCTCCTTTGATCATACCACTTTGGAAGAACTGATAACTTACAGGTTCTTAGAAGTATCTCTGAAAACAGCTGCACAGAATCCCTGAAGCTTGGGATAGTACACCCTCCACACTGGAAACAGAGCCCTAACTTAACAAAAAGTTAAATAGTGAAGTAATTGGCTAGCAAAATGATCAAATAATGGAAAAAAACCTCAGACTATAGAAACATATTTTGGTGACAAGGAAGATCAAAACACACTCAGAAGAAGACAACAGAGTCAAAGCTCCTATAGCAAAAGCCTCCAAGAAAAATATGAATTGGTCTCAAGTCATGGAAGAGCTCAAAAAGGATTTTGGAAATCAAGTATGAGAAGTAGAGGAAAAATTGGGAAGAGAAATGGGAGTGATGCAAAAAACAATTATGAAAAATGAGTCAGTTTGATAAAGGAGACCCAAAAAATGCTGAAAAAATAACACCTTAAAAAATAGACTAGCTGAAATGGCAAAGAAGTTCAGAAAACCAATGATGAGAAGAAAAAGAAGAATTGTCCAAATGGAAAAGGAGATTCAAAAGCTCACTAAAGAAAATCATCCCTAAAAAATTAGAATGGAAAATTGAAGTTTGTACAAATAAAGTCAATGTAACCAAGATTAGGAAGGAAGTGGAAAATTGGGAAAGAAATTTTACAACCAGTGTCTCTGATGATGGCCTCATTTCTTTTTTTATTTTTTTTTTGTACTTTCATTTTTTATTTATTTTTATTTTTTTCCAAATGTTTTATTAACTTTGATTTACATCATTCATTTTGGCAAGATTTTGAGTTACAAATTTTCTCCCTGTTTTTCCCCTACCCACCGCCCCAAAATAGCAGTCCCACAGGATATCCCCTCCTCCAATCTGCTCTCTCCCATATTTTCTCCCATACCCCTTTCGACTTTTCCAGTAGACCTCTATTCCCCAGTGCCTGTATAACTTATTTCCCAATTACTTGTAAAATAGTATTAACGAAGAACTCATTTCTAAAATATACAGAGAACTGAGTCAAATCTATAAGAATACAAGTCATTCTTCAATTGAAAGATGGTCAAAGGGTACAAACAGTTTTCAGAGGAAGAAATTAAAGATATCTATAAGTATCTGAAAAAATGCTCTAAATCACTATTGATTAGAGAAATGGAAATCAAAACAACTCTAAGGTACCACATCTCACTGGTTAAGATTGACTAAGATGACAAAACAGGAAAATAATAAATGCTGAAGAGGATGTGGAAAAATTGGAACACTAATGTATTGTTGGTGGGGTTGTGAACTGATCCAGCCATTCCGGTGAGCAGTGCCCTATGGGCTATAAAAAAGTGCATGCGATTTGACCCAGCAATACTACTTCTAGGGCTATATCCCAAAGAAATCATAAAAATAGGAAAAGGTCTCTTATGTACAAAAACATATAAATAGCATTTCTTGTTGTGGTGGCAAAGAATTGGAAATCAAGAGAATGCCCATCAATGGGAGAATGACTAAACAAATTGTGGTAAATGAATGTAATGGAATATTATTGTGCTATAAGAAGTGAGGAGCAGACAGACTTCATGATAACCTGAAGAGACTTGTATAAACGGATGCTGAGTGAGGAGAGTAGAACCAGGAGAACTTTGTACACAGTTACAGACACATTGTATGTGTGATGACTAACTGATAGACTGGGCTCCTCTCAGCAATGGAAGGCTAAAAGACAACTACAAAAGACTCATGATGGAAAGGGATATCCACATCTGGAGAAATAACTACAGAGTCTGAATGCTGGATGAAGCAAACTACTTGCTCTCTGTCTTTTGTGTTTTGTTTTACTTTGTCCCTTCTTTCTCATAGTTCACTCCATTAGTTATAATCCTTGTTTACAACTCTTCAGTGTGAAGGTATTTGTAGAATCTATATTTGATTGCATGCCACAATGGGGAGGAGGGAGGAGGAGAAGTAGGGGGACAAAATTTGGAACTCAAGGGAACTGAATGTTGTAAACAAAAAGTAAATAAATTTAAATTAAAAAAATAGAATGGAGCAAATGAAAGCTAATGACTATGAGAAATTAAGAAATTATTAAAATAGAAGAAAATGTGAAATACCTCATTGGAAAAAAAATTGACCTGGAAAATAGATCTAGGAAAGAGAATTTAAAAATTATTGAACTCCCTGAAAGACATGATCAAAAAAGGAGCCTAGACATCTTCTTTCAAGATATTATCAAGGAAAACTACTTGATATTCTAGAACCCGAGGGTAAAATAGAAATTAAAAGAATCCACCAATCACCTCCTGAAAGAGATTCCAAAAGGAAAACTCCTAGGAATATTATAGCCAAATTCCCAGAGTTCCAGGTCAAGAAAAAATTTTGCAAACAGTGAAAAAGAAACAACTCAAGTATCATCGTGGAGTCATAATCAGGATAACACAAGATTTAGCAGCTTCTACATTAAGGGGTCAGAGGGCTAGGAATATGATATTCTGAAGGGTAAAGGAGCTAGGTTTAAAACCAAGAATCACCTACCCAGCAAAACTGAGTATAATCCTTGAGGGTAAAAAATAGAGATTAATTGAGATAGAGGAATTGCATGAATCCTTAAGAAAAGATTGAGAGCTAAATAGAAAATTTGACTTTCAAATACAAGATTCAAAAGCATGAAAAAGTGAACAGGAAAGAGGGACTTAATAAGCTGTTTACATTCCTACATGGGAAGATGATATTTATAGCTCATAAAGCCTTTCTCATTATTAGAGTAGTTAGAAGGAGTATATATAGACAGAGGCCACAGGTGTGAGTTGAATATGGAATTATTCTATTCAGTGAATTTTTAAAATTTCTTTTCCACCTGGGCAATTTGATTTTTTTTTTAAGGCATACTTCTCCTAATTGGCTTTTTGGGCCTCTTTTGCCATTTGAGTTAGTCTGTTTTTTAAGGTGTTATTTTATTCAGTATTTTTTTGGGTCTCCTTTAGCAGGCTGTTGACTTGCTTTCATTGCATCATTTTCTTGCCTCATTCTCATTTCTTTTCCCAATTTTTCCTCCACTTTTCTTACTTGATTTTCAAAACCCTTCTTGAGCTCCTTCATGACCTGTAACTAGTTCATATTTTTCTTGGAAGCGTTTGGTTCAGGAGTTTTGGCTTCTTTGACTTCTTCTGGTTCCATGTTTTGATTCTTTTTGTCCCCAAAAAAGGATTCTGTGGTCTGATTGCGCTTCCTCTGTTTGCTTATCTTGTCTATCAATTACTTGACTTTTGAGCTCTTTGCCATGGTAGAACCTCTGCTTCCAGATTGCAGAGAGCTATGTCCCAAATTGCTGGGGGTTTTACAGATTTTGTTAGAGCTATGAGGAGGGCACCCTTTCTACAGACTCCCTGAGCTCTGGCACACTGGCCACACACCCCAGGAACAACCCCCAAGACCACAATCCAGATCCAAGTACCTCAAAGCAAGAGTGATTACCCTCTGAATGGTCTCTGATCTGCAGGCCAAGATCTCTGGAGGCAGCCAGCTGTCATGCCTCCTGCTACTCCTCGCCCTGGGGGCAGGGGCCGGATTGTGCTTTTCTGTCCCCCAATTCCAACAGAGTTCCCCACTAACCTTTCCTTTCTCTTTGGCTTTTATGGGTTGAGAAGTCTGGAAACCACCATAACCACTGGTGATTTACTCTCAAGTCTGCTCCCGAGGTTCTGTGCTGGGGATCAGAGCCGCCCTGGGTCTGGTCACATGGGACAGCTTTTGGCTCCCAGCTCAGTGCGATAGATCCTTTCTGTTGTGCTGCCAGGCTGTCTTTAGTGGGAGAGTTGTTTCTCTATGTTACTTTGTGAGTCCTGTAGCTCTAAAATTTGTTTAGAGTCATATTTTGCAGGTGTTGGAGGTGTTTGGAGCAGGAGCCCTGCGGAGTTCCTGTTTTTACTTAGCCATCATGTCTCTGCCCCCATGTGAGTTGAATATGAAGGGATAATATCTAAAAAAATAAAATTAAGGGGTGAGAGGGGAATGTGTTAAGAGAAAGGGAGAGGTAGAGTGGGGCAAATTATCTCACATAAAAGAGACAAGAAAGTGGAAGAGGGGGGAGTTGAGAGGGAATGAATGAACCATACTTTCATCAGAATTGCCTCAGAGGGAATAACATGTATACTCAATTGGGTATCGAAGTCTATGTTACCATACAAGAAAGTAGGTGGGAAAGGGATAAGTGAAGGGGGACTGATAGAGGGGAGAGCAGATTGGGGGAGGGAGTAGTCAGAATGTGAAAGCACTTTTGAGGAGGGAGAGGGTTAAAAGAGAGAGAAAAGAGAATAAATGAGGGGGACAGAATAGGATGAAGGGAAATATAGTTAGTCTTTTACAATATGACTATTATGGAAGTGTTTTGCATGAATATGTATAACGCATGTATAACATCAAATTCCTTGCCTTCTCAATGAGGGAGGTGGGGAGGGAGGAAAAGAGAGAATTTGGAACTCAAAGTTTTAAAAATGAATGTTAAAATTGTTTTTACATGCAATGGGGGAAAAATAAAATACCAGAGAAAAATTTAGAAAATTTTTTTTAAAAAGAACAAAAAATACTGTTTCATTCCCTCTTATATTTTCTAACAGGTATAGAATAGTCTTGTATTATTATTTGAATGTCCTTTTCTTTTTCCTGATCACTTGTTCAAGCAATCCTTGAACTCTATCACTGGGTCTCCTGTCTCGGATAAGTGAGAGTTCACCTTATCTTACTCTTATCAGGCCAACACACCACCTCTAAGCTATCACTGTACCATCCAAGGATAGTATAACCCCTACCAACTTCCTGTATTACACTTCCCTTTTTTGTGTTATTTTTACCCATTAGGACATACCTTCTTTGAGGACAGGGTTGTCTTGCATGCTTTTATTTGTGTCCCCAGCTTGTATCTAGCACAGAGAATGTTCTTAATGATTTCCTTTATCTTTATAATTTACACTCTTTATGTCTGAGTTTTTTAAATATTTTTAAATAATCTGCAGTTAACACTGAAAGAAAAAAATGTGAACATCTAAATATATAATAAACAGGAAAAAATAAAATTGTATATGAACTTGTACATTTTTATAAATGTATCACTTGATTTTTTTATAGGTATAAAATAAATTCAGCACGTTACTTTTTTTTTTTTTAAAGCATTTGGGATTAAGTACCTTTTTCAAGGTTACAGGGCCAGGTGTTTCTAGGTGGGTGTTAAGTGTCTGAGCCCGGATTCGATCCCAGGTCATCCTGACTCTGGGGCCAGTGCTCTTACTCACTGTGCCACCTGGCCACCCCTCCCCCCCTTTTTTTTTAAAGCAATTGGGTTTAAGTAATTTGCCCAAGGTTACATGGCCAGTTTTTGTGTGTGTGTGTGTGTGTGGGTGGGTGGGTAAGTACCTGAAGTCAGAACTGATCTGGGTCCTCCTGACTCTGTGGCCAGCCCTCTTACTCACTGCGCCACCTAGCCGCCCCAGCATGTTACTTTCAAAGGTGTTTTCCTTGTCTTTTTCATTCTGAACTGTTTTCTTCTGTTTCATTTTTATTTTTTAATCCCCACCTTCCACCCTGTTAAACAAATGCAATGAAACCATTGAAACATACTCATAGTTGTCTAAAATATATATGTTTCCTACTTTTGAGTCCATTAGTGCTCTGTTAGGATGCTTCATCATTGCATTGATAAGAGTTTTAAAGTTTTCTTTTTAATTAAAATTATTTTTCTTTAAAATGTTGCATAAATTGTTTTCTTTGTTCAGCACATTTCATTCTGCATTAGTTCATGCAAGTCTTGCACTGAAGCTATCAAGTTTCACCATTTCATTTTGTGCAGTACGTGGGTGGTAAGACCTAGGGACTTACTCAGAAATAGTTAGGAAGCCAACCAGGCTACCTGCTTTTCCAAGGCTAAACTTTATAGTTATCTGGCCCAAGTCAGGTCAGATCAACACAAGCTTCAGGGTTTCACCAGGTAGAGAAAGGGCTTTCTTGGTCCCCACTCCTGGGTGCAGCTTTCTTCCCTATTTGGGGGGTTAGTATACAGCTATTATCTTGGGGTTGGTTACCTTGGATTGCCCCTATTCAGCATGCTGAAAGGTTTCTGTGAGCTGAACTGACTTAATTCTTGAGGCTTCTAGATGTCTTTTAGTGTGGTTGTTTTTTCTGCTTTGTATTGAAAACTTGGGGATCCTGACCTGCTATTCTTCTTCTAGGCATTCCATCATTTTTAGTCAGATTTCATGCCTTATTTCCTATTAAAATTGCTAGTAAGAAAAAAGCAGTGCCATGTACACATATCTAGTAGTTGCCCTTTTAAAAGGACACACACACACATACATAAACACATGCATACAGACATGTATAATTTTCCTATACATGTATTTATCATTTTCTTATATGTTTATCTGCAGTCAATCTAAAACTAAGTTATATAAGTAGAGCATTTTGTTTCTGGGAATTTATTTACTCATAGAGATTAACTGGTTCCTATTATAAATGGCCCTAGGTTTCTTTACAAATTGCAAATGAGATGGCGTATGTTTGCAGTTGTGAAAGTGAATGATAAAGTTTAAATGTTTTACAAGAAAAATGGAATAAAATGCAACTTCATTTGTAAATGCATTATATGTGTAGAACTTTCATATTGGTTTTTTCATTTGTTGGTAAAAAATAAAACAAAAACAAAAATGCCTGCATTCTTGATCTTTTTCCCCTGTGTTTCCTGAAATAGTTTATGACGCTTAACTTTGACTTTATTAGAAAACTTTTGAAAAAGTTTTAAATTGTAATCAATCTAATGTTGCTTTAAAAAAAACTCTTGCATGTTTTTATTTAAGTTAGACATTTATTTTAGGTAGACATTTACTTTACCTCCATCAAACTTAAATGTTCTGTGCAGTCAATTAGTAAACATTTATTCAGTGCCTACTTTGTGCTGTGTGCTGGAGATAAAATGAAAGACAAAATGTAGTTCCTGTCCACGAGGAGTTCACAGTCTAACGGGGGAAGACAATATATAAAAAAGAAGGTAAAAAGTGGGATGGGGTTCCATAATGAATACTGAGGCATGGTGATCAGGTAGCTCCTTTCTTAAATGGAAGATCTGGGAAAAAACTGATGTCTGCCCTTTACTCTCTCCAATCAGAGAGGAACCCCAAGGGAGAGGGATCCAAAGGAGGTACAAGCTTCAGAGTTGATATGATATAATCTAGCAGGAACATGAATTCTGGAGACAGTGGTGAAATCCCTGAGAGCAGCTCCTTAGAAAATGACGAAGTGGGTGCTCTGAGCTCCCTCTTTAAATAGCTTTATGTTTGTCCTCAAAAAACTTTGCCTGTGTACAAACATGTGCAAACTTTAAATAAGGACAACCATAATGGTTAGCCAAATCCATCTAATGAAGAGTGAAAGTTTCCCCAAAGTACAGAAAATCAGAATACAATTCTGTTGAATACTTTCTTTTTTCTAACTTGGTATATTTCTATCAAATTTTCATGGAATCCATGGACTATTCTTCTCTGGGGACAAACCATTAGATCCTCTTCATTTACTCCTTATCTAATTTATCTTTCTGTAATCTACTTTTGATACCCATGCTGTAAAAGTCTTCAGAGTGACCCTTGAAGGAATTAGGAATACTTCTGCTTTGTTTGAAAGCATTTCAAATTTTGCATTTTTGAGACATTTTTTAGAAATGGCATATAAAGAATTTATGGGACCCATTCCATACAAATCTTCACTGTAAGTTTCTGAAATTTGTTAATTGGCATTTGTATTTCCTATAATTTTGATATATGCTGTTTTAAGTTTTTATAGAAATACTCAGTGTTGCAGCTTTTCCCTGAAATTACTTCCCACTTCCCCCCCTCCCCTTCATAATTTGCTACTATATTAAATTATAGCAGAGACACTCCCCTGCAGTCCAGTGTAGTGTTGATTAATACACACGTTACATTCCTGTTAGTGCTTAGCAATGAAATAGCCAGAATCTTACAAATGAGGGCAGGATTGAGGGAACTGTTTGAGAGGGAGCCTTCACTTTCCAAAAGACAAACTTCCATCTGTTGTAAGTAGACATGTAACTCAGTTTTTTTGTGTGTTAACTGTAGTGGTTAAGTAAAACTTTTGTGAATACATGAATGTTCAATATAATGGAAATAATTATAATAATAGAACATTTTAAAAGGGATAATGAACTGGATTTTCTGTTTTAAATTAAATCAGGACTTTATAAATTTAAAAAATTTATTCGTGTGAGGAAAATTGGACTTCATGTGTTTGTTAGTCTTCCAAAATTTTATTAAATGTTTTTGAGAGCCATTCAGTTAAAAAACTTACTCTGTTGACATTCATCTGTTATTTAAAATATAAGTTACAAATTAGGATTATGCTATTATTTTCTATGTCAGACGACTATAGAAATGATTTGGAAGTTGAACTGGCAGAGAATGAGCTACAGAAACAAGCAACTATGACGCAGGAGAAGCAAGATAGATGACTAATTTGACATCAAACCTCATAAAAACAATATTTAAAATAAATTCAATGTCTTGGGTTGATCACTATTTGAACATCCCTTTGTGGATTAATATAAGTAGATATGATTTCTGTTAATTTTGTAAGAATAAGGAAGGCTCTTCATTTTGTTTAGAGTCTAGAATCTAAAGAGTGAAAAGAGGAACATTACTGGTACAAAGAAAAGCAGTAGACAAAAAAGAACACAAAGAAGAAAAGTGAAAAGGGCTTTAAAATAAAAGGAGGAAAAAAAGAGCAGGGTATATTTTAAATGAACTTTAATCTTAGCTATGGGTTTCATATTAAATATTCCTCCATGTAAATTAACTTTTTTCTTAGTATGTTTTCATGTTATTGCCTATTCGTCTAGAATGTGGTATTGAGTGAACATTGCTGTAATTTTACCTACACCAATAAATTTGTTCTTAAATGCTTTATTTTTTTTCCTGTTTTTTAAAAAAATATTTTAAAGTATTTTCCCAATTACATGTAAAAAACATTGTCAACAGTCATTTAAAAATTTTTTTTGAATTCCACATTGACTCCCTCTCCCCTTCTTAAGAAGGTAAGCATTTTGATAAAGATTAAGTGTGTATAGATATAAATATATGTTGTCATGCAGAACATATTTCCATGTTAGCCATGTGGCAAAACAAAATGAAACAAAGTAAACAGAAGTATGCTTCAGTCTGCATTCTGAGTTAATCAGTTTTCTCTCTGGAGGGGAATAGTTTTTTTCATTGAGGGTCTTTTGGAATTGTGTTTAATTAATATCCTGATCAGAGTATAGCCAAATCTTTCACAGTTGATCATCCTTAAAATACTGCTGTTACTGTGTACAGTGTTCTTCTGGTTCTGCTCACTTCACTTTGTGTGGGATCATGTAAGTATCAGGTTTTTCCATCCTGCTCATATAGCACAGTAGTATTCCATCACATTCATATACTACATCCTATTCAACCATTCCCCAAATGATGGGCATCCTTTCAATTTTCAATTCTTTGTCAACACAAAAACGTTGCTATAAATATTTTAATACACATAGGTCCTTTTTCCTTTTTCTTTGATTTCTTTTGGATATAGACCTAGTTAGTGGTATTGCTAGATCAAAGAGTATGCATAGTTTTTTTTCTTTTTAAAGCAATCGGGGTTAAGTAACTTGCTCAAGGTTACATGGCCAGTTATTTCTGGGTGTGGTGCTGAGTATCTGAGCCCGGATTTGATCCAGGTCATCCTCACACTGGAGTTGGTGCTCTTACTCGCTGAGCCACCTGGCTGCCCCTAAGCAATTGGGGTTAAGTAACTTGTTCAAGGTTACACGGCCAGGTGTTTCTGGGTGGATGCTAAGTGTCTGAGCCCGGGGTCCAATCTCCAGGTCATCCCAACACTGGAGCTGGTGCTCTTACTCGCTGTGCTACCTGGCCAACCCCTGAGTATGCAGAGTTTTGTTGCTCTTTGGTCATAGTTCCAAATTATTCTCCAGAATTGCTGGACTGATTCACAACTCCACCAACAATGCATTAGTGTTACAGTTTAGCCACATCCCCTCTATCATTTGTCATATTTCGTCCATTTCCTTTTTTTAATAGTATTTCCCCCAGTTATATATCAAGACAATTTTTAGCTTTCATTTTTACAAGATTTTGAGTTGCAAATTTTTTTCCTTCCCTCCCTACCTGGCCTTTCATTCCTTAAACGGTAGGCAATACGATATAGGTTATATAAGAAGAAACACATCATAAAGGGAAAAAGCTTAGGAAAAAAATAAAGTGAAGAAAGTATGCTTTGATCTGCATTCAGTCCATCATGAGTCCTTTTTATTTGCCTTGGATCATTGTGTTGCTGAGAAGAAGGAAGTCATTCATAGTTGATTATTATACAGTGTTGTAGATACTGTGTGCAATGTTTTCCTGTTTCTACTCATTTCACTTTACATTAGTTTGTACAAGTCTTTCCAGGTTTTTCTGAAATCTGCCTGCTCATCATTTTTTATGGCACAACAGTATTTTGTTATATTAATATATTGCAGCTTGTTCAGCCATTCCCCAGTTGATAGGCAACCTCTCAATTTCCAGTATTTTGCCACCATAAAAAGGGCTCCTGTAAATATTTTTGCACATGTAGGTCTTTTTCCCTTTTCTATGATCTCTTTGGGATACAGACCTAATTGTGGTATTGCTGGGTCAAAGGGTAGGCACAGTTTGGTTGCTCTTTAGGCATAGTTCCAAATTGCTCTACAGAATGGTTGGATCAGTTCCCAATGCCACCAACAATGCATTAGTGTCCAAATTTTTTCAAGTCTTCTCCAAAATTTATCATTTTCCATTTTTTATATTAGCCAATCTGGTGGGTGTGAGGTTGTACCTCAGAATTGTTTCAGTTTGCATTTCTCTAATCAAAAGTGATTTAGGGGGGGTGGCCAGGTAGCACAGCAAGTAAGAGCACCGGCTCCAGTGTCAGACTGACCTGGAGATCGAATCCCGGGCTCAGACACTTAGCACCCACCCAGAAACACCTGGCCGTGTAACCTTGAGCAAGTTACTTAACCCCAATTGCTTAGGGGCAGCCAGGTGGCTCAGCGAGTAAGAGCACCAGCTCCAGTGTCAGGATGACCTGGATCAAATCCGGGCTCAGATACTCAGCACCACACCCAGAAATAACTGGCCATGTAACCTTGAGCAAGTTACTTAACCCCGATTGCTTTAAAAAAAAAAAAAGGTGATTTAGGGGAAAAGAAGTGATTTAGAGCACTTCTTCATTTGCCTATAGATAGCTTTTATTTCTTCATCTGAAAACTGCTTGTTCATATCCTTTCACCATTTATCAATTGAAGAATGGCTTTTTATAAGTTTGACTTGGTACTCTATATATTTGAGAAATGAGACCTTTATCAGAGACACTAGCTGTAAAGATTGTTTCCCAGCTTTCTGCTTTTCTTCTAATCTTGGTTGCATTGGTTTTCTTTGTGTGTCCATTACCATTTCTGACAATATAATAGTGTGATGTGATTATCTCAGAGTTGTTTTCATTTACATTTCTCTAATCAGATTTAGAACATTTTTATGTGACTATTGATAATTTTTGTTTCTTTTTCTGAAAACTGCCCGATCATATCCTCTAACCATGTATCAACTAAGGAATGACTCTTATCTTAACAAATTTGACTCATTGTCCTTTATATTTGAGAAATGAGACTTTTATCAAATTTGCTGTAAATTTCCCCCCAGTGTCCTGTTTTCCTTCTAAATTTGGCAGCATTGGTTTTGTTTGTGCAAAAATTTGTTATAATTTTTTTTAATCTTTATTTAGTCTGTATATTATAGGATTAAATTATTCTAACACAACTTATTAAGTTACTTATTAACTTGAGATCATAAATCTTTGATAGCTTCTTCTGGTATTTCTGAACCATAGAATTTAATAATTCTAGCACAGCCAAAGAAAATCAGTGTTATTAATATGAGTCATCAACCTTTCATTGCTACTACCCTTTATTTCAGGCTCAATTTTATTTTTGATAGAAGTGATTAGGCATATTGATATTGGATCTAATATCAAAATTAATATGCCTTGCCTGGCAATATATTTGCTAGGTGTTAAACCTAGGAGAAGATGGGAAATTGGTTTTGAATTTTCAAAAAATTATTATTGCTATACCTTGTTTTCACATCACCTACAGTTCTCAAAATATCCTTCTACCCTCCCCTTTTCCTTTTAGAGAGTCATGCATTTGAATACTGATCTCTCCAGGGTTGCTATGAGGATAAAATGAGGTACTTGTAAAGTGTATTGCAAAACTTAAGGTTCTATATAAATATGATCAGGGTGATGATTTGGGATGTGGTAGGAATATAATTTCTTAAGGTCCCTGCCACCCAGGCTAGGCTGTTTTGTCCTCTAAAAAGTAATAAAATTATTGAGATGTAATTGATTTTGAAGACTAAGGCTTGATCCCTTAAATGCAAAATCCCAGCACAAGAGGAAAGAGGGCTCCTCACTCAGGTTTAATAAACTTTTCTGACTAGATAACACCACTATGGGTAGTAGGGGAATCCACCTACAAATGAGTCAGTCATGTATCATACCTGTGAGAAACACACTTGTGGGGATCACAGGACTTCCCAGTAGAGTCTGGGAGTTAGCCCAGACAAGCTTTTAGGGTGCACTGCTTCCCTGGGCGCCCTTAGGAAGATCCACATGGTATACCCCTTAGAGGGGCAAACCCCTTCTCAATAAAAGAACCCAGGAACAGAATGTACAGAGAAAGGTGTTTATTACTTTTGCTGCAGTGATGTGGGTGTGGTGCTCACTGGGAACACACCCCCACTGATATAGATACAGGAGTGAGGTTCTACTGCTCTGTCCTTCCTGGTAGACATAGGGTTATTAAAATTCCTCAGATTCCTCACTTCATTTCCCTACATTCCCTCTCTATATGCAGAATACATAGGCATGGTAGTGAGGATACTTGTGACCATGTGTGACCTCTAAGGTCTGACCTGTTTGCCACACCCACACCTTTCTAGTTCCAGGAAGGCCATTGTCTTAGTAAAATAAGGTAAGTGAGCTTTCCCACAGTTATTGATTATCTTCTAATAACTTTTGTGGGAGCAAAACAAGATACCATAATATCTTCTCTTACATACCTGAATTTTCATGCTTTCTGTGTTATTGCTAAATAAATCCTCATTTATAGTTAGACTACAGATTTCTCTTTTTGTGCAAATCTGGAAACTATAATGCCGGATCAGCTTGAGGCCAAAATATTTTTTATTTAATTTGTAAATATTTATATGCATTTCTGTTATTGTGGAATACAGGGGCTTTTTCTTTTTCCTTTGTAAACCTAGTACCCTGGCACCATAGTGCACTTAGTAAATGCTTAGTGATTCTGGATGTGACATTTCCCTCTGAAGCATATTATTTAGCAGTAGTGTCTATATCCTAACTCTTTGATAATTTTCACACAGTTTTTGACAGTTAAAAATAGTATTATCGAATTAAGGCATTTAAAATAAAAAAAAAATCCAATGTAGGATTGCCTAAATTATTTGTTCTGTTTCAGAAATTATGGATATGTTTTTGAGACTAGATGTTTTTGCTTTATTTTGATTTTTGCCAAATCTTTTTTATTAAAATAGGGAAAAATTTATTCCTCAGATAGAAGGTAGAAACACCTTCTATTAATGCAAGATTTGCATTTGCTTCTACGATTTAAGAGTGATTAGAAAGTTATCTGGAGGGGCGGCCAGGTAGCACAGTGAGTAAGAGCACCGGCTCCAGTGTTGAGAAGACCTGGAGATCGAATCCCGGGCTCAGACACTTAGCACCCACCCAGAAACACCTGGCCGTGTAACCTTGAGCAAGTTACTTAACCCCAATTGCTTAGGGGCGGCCAGGTGGCTCAGCACCGGCTCCAGTGTCGGGATGACCTGGATCAAATCCAGGCTCAGATACTCAGCACCACACCCAGAAATAACTGGCCGTGTCACCTTGAGCAAGTTACTTAACCCCGATTGCTTTAAAAAAAAAAAAAGTTATCTGGAGCAGGTTAAATGTCTTGGCTAGGATCACATAGCCAGTACAAGTCCCATGTGGATCTTGAACGGTGGTCTGCCTGATTCTAATCATTATGCTCTCCTTACGTTTTTATTTACTATTTTATTTTAGTTCAAAGTTTTTTCAAAGGGCAGGTAAGAGATAGGTTATCGATGATACTTCATTTATATTGGAGGCAGTAGTTCAAAAGAAAGAGCTTTGAATTTGGAGTAGGAGGAACTGTGTTCAGGTTTTACCTGTGTGATTTCTTTGGGTTTCAGGTTGCTCAGTTGTAAAATGAGTGGATTTGATTAAATGGCTTTTAAGACTATACCCATTTACAATACATCATACATTTATAATATTATCCTCTATAGCCTCTATAATTGAAAATTTCTCTGCCATATCCCCCACTGTAATCATGGAGGGGGAAGCTGCTATTAATTTATAAGAGTACTTGGACATTAAACAGGATGAGAGTGCATGGATGTATTAACTGTTGGGCATTGTTGGAAGGAGTACGAACATAAATGAACAGTAAGAATACACTTCTTAGGAATGGTTTTGTTCTTTCTGTTTACATTGTTGCAGTCATTGTGTATATTATTCTTTTCTTGATTGTGCTTACTTTACTAAGCATCAATTCATGTAGATTTTTCCGAGCTTCTATATATTTATCACATTCATTTTTTCTTACAGCACAGTTATATTCCATTCTATTCATATACCACAGTTTGTTTAACCATTCCCCAATTGATGGACATCTACTTTGTTTCCAGTTCTTTGGTATAAATGCTGCTGTAAGTATTTTGGTGTATATAGGGCTTTCTTATCAATGACTTCCTTGAAATATAAATCCAATAATGGAGTGTTTGGTTCAGAGGATATAGACATTTACTTATGCACAATTCCAATTTTCTTTTCAAAATAGTTATACCATTTCAAAGCTCTACTAACAATGTGTGAGGGTACTTATCCCACAACCCTTCCAACATTAACTATTGCTATTTTTTGTCACCTTGGCCCGTTTGTAGGATGTAAAGTGAAACTTGAGATTTGTTTTGATTTACATTTCTCATTATTGTGATTTAGAGCATTTTTTCATATGGTTTTGAATACTTTGCATGTCTTTTGAGAACTGTTCATATACATTGACCACGTATTTGTTTAGGAATTATTAGTCACCTGTCCACACATACCTGAGTTTTTTAATATCTTAGATACCAAACCCTTATCATAGAAATTTTCTTATTTGATTTTTATCCTAAGTGCATAATTTTGTCTTCACAAAAGCTTTTCAGCTTTATGTAATCAAAGTTATCTTTTTTCCTTGTAATTACTTTTGTCCTTTGATTAAGAATATATTTTGGGGGTTGGAGCCAAGATCGTGGAGTAGAAAGAGGAATTCCGTGTGGTTCCGCTTCCACCTCCTCCAGTTCATGTAAAAAATTACTCTAAACAAACTTTAGAGCTACAGAATCTACAAAGTGACAGAGAGAAAATAACCTGCTGAAGACAGCCTGGCAGGACAGTAGGAAGGGGCCATTGCAGTGTGCTGGGAGCAGAGCCCAGCCCCACAAGAGCTAGAGGTTTTAGCTTAGGGCGGCAATGGCCAGCCAGCCCCAGCTGAAGGGACTTTGGGATAGTCAATCATCAGCAGCTGTGGTAGTTGACAGAATTATCAACCCATAAATGCCAAAGACAAAGTGAGAGGTCAGTGGACTTTGGGAACAGGGGGTCTGGGGATGCTGTCTGGCCTCTGCTCCTAGAGGGAGAAGTGGCTGAGGTGCTGTGGCCATGTAGCTGCTGCAACATGCCTACTTCAGAGCTCCTGGCCTGCAGATTGTAGGGGGACCAAGCAACCAGTCTGAGTGGTAATTGCTAGTGCTTTAACCTGCTTGGATCTGGATTGCGGTATTGGGTGGACGTCCTAGGGTCGTGACCAGTGTGCCAGAGCATGTGGAGGCTTCAGAGAGGGCACCCAGCTAATAGCTCCAGCAGCTGAGAAAACCCCAGTGATTTGGGACAAAGCTCTCCTCTCTGAAAGCAGAATTCTACTGTGGCAAAAAGCTCAAAAGTCAAGTAATTGAGTGGCAACATGAGCAAGCAAAGGAAGCAAAGCAAGCACAGCAATCCAACTTTGGATTCCTTTTTTGGGGACAAAATGAATCAAAGCATGGAAAAGGAGGAAGACAATGAAGTCAGAACTCCTGCACCAAAAGCTTCCAAGGAAAATATAAAGTGGTTACAGGCCATAGAGGAGCTTAAGAAAGATTTTGAAAATGAAATAAGAGAAGTAGAGGAAAAATTGGGATGAAAAATGAGAATGATGCAAGAAAATCAGGAAAAGAGAGTCAACAGCCTGACTGAAGAAAATAACACCTTAAAAATAGACTAACTCAAATGGCAAAAGAGGCTGAAAAATCTAATTAGGAGAAGAATACCTTAAAAAGCTGAATTTGCCAGATGGAAAAAGCTCACTGAAGAGAATCATTCCTTCAGAATTTAGACTGGAGCAAATGGAAGGTAGTGACTTTATGAGAAATCAAGATACTATGAAACAGATCAGAAACTGGGGGCGGAGCCAAGATGACAGAGTAGAAGCACGACCTTCCCGCGGCTCCGCCTTCCACCCTCCCCAATCCATGTAAAAAGGGGACTCTAAACAAACTTTGGAGCTGCAGAACCCACAAAATCGCTCTGGGAGCCAAGCCCAGCACCACACCACGGCTTTAGCCCCAGGGCGGGCCTGACCAGCTACCAGCCAGAGGGACTCCAAATCAGCAGCAGTTGTGGCCGTTTCCAGATTTATCAATACATAGATGCGAAACACAAGGTGAGAGGCTAGTGCAGTCTGGACTTTGGGACCCAGTAAATGGGAGTGTGTTGCTTTTACCCCCGGGGTGAGAAACCGCTGAGACGCCAGCACAGCCTGCCAGTGCCACGTGGCGGCTTCAGCTCCTGGCCTGCAGAGTGTAGGGGGACCAAGCACCAGTCTGAGGGGTAATCGCTCTTGCTTTAACCTGCTTGGATCTGGATTGCAGTCTAGGGTGGAGGTCCTGGGGTGTGTGTCCAGCTTGCCAGAGCGTGTGGAGACCTCAGAGAGGGCACCCATCTAATACCTCCGGCAGCTGAGAAAACTCCAGCGTTTGGGACGAAAACTCCCGTGTCTGGTGGCAGAGTCCTACTGTGGCAAAAAGCCCAGGGATCAAGTGACTGAGGGGTGACATGAGCAGGCAAAGGAAACAAAGCAGACAGAAGATTCCAACATTATACTCCTATTTTGGGGACAAGAAGGAGCAAGGCATCAACAGGAGGAAATCAGTGAAGTCAGAACTCCTGCACCAAAAGCTTCAAAGGAAAATACAAGCTGGTTACAGGCCATAGAGGACCTTAAGAAGCAGATAAGAGAAGTGGAGGAAAAATTGGGAAGAGAAATGAGAATAATGCAAGAAAATTATGAAATGAGAGTCAACATCCTGACTGAAGAAAATAATACCTTAAAAAACAGACTGACTCAAATAGCAAAGGAGGCTCAAAAAGGCAATGAGGAGAAGAATGCCTTAAAAAGTCGAATTTGGCAGATGGGAAAAGAATCTCAAAAGCTCACTGAGGAGAATCATTGCTTCAGAATTAGATTGGAGCAAATGTAAGCTAATGACTTTATGAGAAATCAAGATGCTGTTAAACAGATCCAAACAAATGAAAGAATAGAAGGCAATGTGAAATATCTCATGGGAAAAACCACTGACCTGGAACATAGATCCAGGAGAGATCATTTAAAAATTATTGGACTACCTGAAAGCCATGACCAAAGTAAGAACCTAGAAAGCATCCTCTAGGAAGTTCTCAAAGAAAACTGACCTGATGTTTTAGTACCAGAGGGCAAAATATAGGTTGAAAGAATCTACCGATCACCTCCTGAAAAAGATCCCAAAAAGAAAACTCCTAGGAATATTATAGCCAGGTTCCAGAATTCCCAGATTAAGGAGAGAATACTACAAGCAGCCAGGAAGAAACAATTTGAATATTGTGGAAACACAATCAGGATAACCCAGGATCTGGCAGCTTCTACACTGAGGGATCGAAGGGCTTGGAATGTGATATTCCAGAGGTCAAGGGAGCTGGGATTAAAACCAAGAGTCACCTACCCAGCAAAACTGAGTATCATGTTTCAGGGGAAAATATGATCATTCAGTGGAATTCAGGACTTTCAAGCATTCTTGCTGAAAAAACCAGAGTTGAATAGAAAATATTGACATTCAGATACAAGACGCAAGAGAAGAATGAGAAGGTAAACAGGGAAAAGAAATCATAAGGAACTTATCAAAGTTGAACTATTAATATTCCTACATGGAAAAACAATAATTGTAACTTATGAAACTTTTCTCAGTAGTTGAAGGGATTAGAAATAAATATAAATATGTATACATGTCTTTATATGAGGGTATGCGGGCATATGAATACATATGTGAATGTGTGTATATACGTTTACAGGTATACATAGATAGAGGGCACGGGACCAATTTAACAGGAAGGGATGATACTTAAAAGGTGAAATTAAGAGGTGAGAGGAATATAATGAGAGGAGATGGGGAGAGACAGAGTGGGGCAAACTATCTCATTCAGAAGAGGCAAGGGAAAATGGTTACAATGGAGGGGAAGAATAGGAAGGCAAAAGGGAATAGGTCAACCTTATTCCTATTGAATCTGGCTTGAGAAGGGAGGGAAATACACACTAAATAGGGGATTTCACCCTCCAGGAGGATGGGGGGGAAGGGAATGTGAGGGGGGATGATGGAAGGGAGGGCAGGCTGGGGGGGAGGGAAGTTGGAAGCACCCACTTTTGAAAAAGGACAGGATCAAAGTAGAGAATAGAACAAGTGTGAGGTGGGATAAGAGGGAGGGAAATATAGTCAGTCTTTTACAGTACATCTACTATGTTATTGTTTTGCATTAGCCGCACATGTACAACTTATACTGAACTGCTTGTCTCCGCAGTGGTGGTGGGTGCAGGGGGGGAAGGGAATGAATCTGGAATTGAAAGTTTAAAAATCAAATATTCAAATATATATATATATGTGTGTGTGTGTGTGTGTGTGTGTGTGCGTATGTGTGTATATATATATATATATATATACTATTATTAATACCATCTTACATGCAATTAAGAAATAAGATATACAGGTACTGAGGCATAGAGTTCCACTGGAAAAGTCGAAATGGGTATGGGAGAAAATATGGGAGAGACCAGATTGGAGGTGGGGATATCCTGTGGGACTGCTGTTTTGGGGGGATGGGTGGGGGGAAAACAGGGAGAAAATTTATAACTCAAAATCTGGCGGAAACGAATGATGTAAATCAGAAGTTAATAAAGTATTAAAAAAAACAATAAAAAAAAGATACTATGAAACAGATCCTAACAAATGAAAAAATAGATGGTAATGTGTAATATCGCATTGTAAAAACCACTGAACTAGAAAATAGATGCCTAAGAAAGAATATTAAAAATTATTGGACTACCTGAAAGCCATCATCAAAAAAAGAACCTAGAAATCATCCGTCAAGAAATTCTCAAGGAAAATTGCCCTGTTATTTTAGAACCAGAGGGCAAAATAGAGGTTGAAAGAATACACCAATCACCTCCTGAAAAAGATTTCAAAAAGAAAAATTCTAGGAATATTATAGCCAGGTTCCACAGTTCCCAGATAAAGGAGAAAATATTACAAGCAGGCAGGAAGAAACAATTTTAATATTGTGGAAACACAATTAGGATAATACAGGACCTGGCACCTTCTACATGGAGGAATCAAAGGATTTGGAATATGATATTATGGAGGTCAAAAGAACTGGTATCAAAACTAAGAATTAACCTACCAAGATGAAGTTAGTATCATGTTTCAGGGCAAAATATGGTCATTCAATGGAATAGAGGACTTTAAAGCATTCTTTTTTTTTTCCTTTTAAATTTAGTTTTGGTTTACAATATTCAGTTCCACACGTTTTTGAGTTCCAAATTGTCTCCCCCGCCCTCTGCTCCCCCTTCCCCCTCCAAGATGGCATGTAATCTGATATAAGTTTGACATATACCTTCACATATTCTCACAATAGTCAAGTTGTGAATTTGTAAATTTCTAAATTCCATTATAACCAGTGGAATGAATGACAAGAGAGAAGAAACAAGGGCAGCTAGGTGGTGCAGTGAATAGAGCACCGACCCTGGAGTCAGGAGGACCCGAGTTCAAATCCGGCCTAAGACGCTTGACACAATTACTAGCCATGTGACTCAGGCAAGTCACTTAACACATTTGCCCTCCAAAAAGCAAAAGAGAAAGAGACAGAGAGAAGAAGCAAAACAAAAAAGAGAGAGCAAATAGTTTCCTTCAATCTGCATTCTGATTCCATAATTCTTTCTCTGTATGTGGATAACCTTTTCCATCATGAGTTGTTTTAGAACCTTGCATTGCTGAGAAGGGTCAAGTCTATCAAAATTCGTCATCACAGATACAATGTGTCTATAGTTGTGAACAGTGTTCTTCTGGTTCTGCTCCCCTCACTCAACATCACTTCGTATAAGTCTTTCTAGGTTATTATGAAGTCCGTTTTGCTCCTCATTTCTCGTAGCACAATAGTATTCCATTCCATCATATACCACAACTTGTTTCGCCATTCCCCAATTGATGGGCATCCCCTTGATTTCCAATTCCTTGCCACCACAAAAAAAGCTAATGTGAATATTTTTGTACATTTGACATATGCTTTCTTTGGAATACAGCTGTAGAAGTGATATTGCTGGGTCAGATGGTATGCACATTTTTATAGCCCTTTGGGCATAGTACCAAATTGCTTTCCAGAGTGGTTGGATCAGTTCACAACTCCACCAACAATGCATTAGTGTTCCAATCTTCCCATATCTTCTCCAGAATTTATAGTTTTCCTCTTTTGTCATGTCCTAATTCACTTCTGAATGGTAATCAGTAAGTTGTCTTTAATATGACGAATTATGTGGTCACAATAACCTGTAAAAACAATCATATTTGAATCATAGTAACACTGAGGTCTGTGTTGAAGAAAGAAGCTCCCGTACTAATCAGCCCATAGCTCCTTAAAGTTTGGAAGAAGAGTTAGTGTCTGAATTCAAGTTTCACTAACCTCCTCATCTCTTTGAAATTGTGAAGTTAGACTAGGGCTGGAGGAGTAAATTCATACTGATGCTTGAAATCTGCCTTGCTTGGCAAGATGGAATTTTGGTCGTACCATACAAACCTAGAAAAGACCTTTTTATGCTTCTCTTGGTTCTTGTATCTGAATATGAAATTTTCTATTCAACTCTGGTTTTTTCATCAAGAATGCTTGAAAGTCCTCTATTCCACTGAATGACATTATTTTCCCCCGAAACATGATATTCAGTTTTGCTGTGTAGGTGATTCTTGGTTTTAATCCCAGCTCCTTTGACCTCCAGAATATCATATTCCAAGCCCTTCGATCTCTCAGTTTATAAACTGCCAGATCCTGGATTACCCTGATTGTGTTTCCACATTATTCAAAATGTTTTTTCCTGGCTGCTTATAATATTCTCTCCTTAATCTGAGAATTCCGGAACCTGGCTATAATATTCCTAGGAGTTTTCTTTTTGGAATCTTTTTCAGGAGGTGATTGGTGGATTCTTTCAACCTCTATTTTGCCCTCTGGTTCTAAAACATCAGGGCAGTTTTCTTTGAGACCTTCCTGGAGTATGATTTCCAGGTTCTTACTTTGATTATGGCTTTCAGGTAGTCCAATAATTTTAAAATGATCTCTCCTGCATCTATTTTCCAGGTCAATGGTTTTTCCCTTGAGATATTTCACATTGCCTTCTATTCTTTCATTTGTTTGGATGTGTTTAATAGCATCTTGATTTCTCATAAAGTCATTAGCTTCCATTTGCTCCAATCTAATTCTGAAGTAATGATTCTCCTCATTGAGCTTTTGAGATTCTTTTTCCATCTGGCAAATTTGGCTTTTTAAGGTATTCTTCTCCTCATTGCCTTTTGGAGCCTCTTTTGCCATTTCAGTTAGTCTGTTTTTTAAGGTGTGATTTTCCTCAGTCAGGCTGTTGACTCTCATTTCATAATTTTCTTGCATTGTTCTCATTTCTCTTCCCAATTTTTCCTCCACTTTTCTTATCTGTTTCTTAAGGTCCTCTAAGGCCTGTAACCAGCTGGTATTTTCCTTTGAAGCTTTTGGTGCAGGAGTTCTGACTTCACTGTCTTCCTCCTGTTCCATGCTTTGCTTCTTTTTGTCCCCAAAATAGGAGTCTAATGTTGGAATATTCTGTCTGCCTTGTTTCCTTTGCCTGGTCATGTCGCCCCTCAGTCACTTGACCCCAGGGCTTTTTGCCACAGTAGGACTCTGCCACCAGACAGGGCAGCTTTACTCCCAAACGCTGGGGTTTTCTCATCTGCCAGAGGTATTAGATGGGTGCCCTCTCCGAGATCTCCACACACTCTAGCGATTCTGGAACCTGGCTATACTATTCTTGGGTGAGTGTACACACCCACCAGCACCTCCATCCTAGACTGCAATCCAGATCCAAGAAGGTTAAAGCAAGAGCAGTTACCCTTCAGACTGGCGCTTGGTTCCCCTACACTCTGCAGGCGAGAAGCTGAAGCTGCCATGTGGAGCTGGTTGGCTGTGCTGGGGTCTCAGTGGCTTCTCGCCCCAGAGGCAGAAGCCATACACTCCCACTTACTGGGTCCCAAGTCCAGACTGCACTGACCTCTTACTTTGTTCTTTGAATCTATGTGTTGACAAATCTGGAATAGGCCACAGCTGCTGCTGATCTGGGGTCCCTCTGGCTGGCAGCTGGTCAGGCCTGCCCTGGGGCTAAAGCCTGGGCGTTGGGCTGGGCTGCGCTGGATGATTCCTGCAGGCCTGCCAGGCTGTCCTCAGCGGGAGGTTAGCTTCTCTGTGTCATTTTGTGGTTCCTTCAGCTCCAAAGTTTGTTTAGAGTCCCTTTTTACATGGATTGGGGAAGGTGGAAGCTGGAGTCCAGTGGAGGTCCTGCTTCTACTCCGCCATCTTGACTCCGCCCCTGTTTTGCTATTTTTTAACTAGTGTGATTTATTTTGATGATTACTGCTTTGTAATATAGTTTTCTTTCTGGTATTACTTTGGCCTTCCTTCCAGCTTCTTTTTGTCATTTTAAATACCATTGTATCTTTTGTATTTCTTTCTGTAGGCTTTGTAAGTCTGACAGTAAAAGATAAATACCACGTATAACATTTATTTTATTCTATGAGTTTCCTTCCTCCAAAACATCTTTCTTATGTATTTGTGTACATCATATATGTGTGTGTAAATATCTATTTTATGTACGTGTATACATATATGTATATAAATAAGCATCTAATTTTTTACCCCAACAAGGGGAGGAACTATTTTGTTTTTACCAGCCATTATCATCTTTTTTTTTTTTTTTTTTGCCTTTTGGTGGGCAGTTGGGGTTAAGTAACTTTCCCAAGGTTACATGGCTTGTTTTTTTGTGTGGGTGTTAAGTGTCTGAGGTGGGAACCGAACTCAGGTCCTCCTGACTCCAGGTCCAGTGCTTTTACTCACTGCCACCTAGCCGCCCCTCCAGTCACTGTTATCTTGCTGTTACTGAATTTGAACGAAAAGCTCTTTGTCAGAGGAGCATTTTGAGGATTTTTTCAAGGGTAGGTTCATATTATTAAAGGGACTAAGGAAGATATTGTAGACACATTTTCTTGATCAGAAATGAGTAATATGAGTGATAAAATCCTATAGTTTCTGGTTCTCAACTTCATTTCCTGAGATTTTTCTCATCTTTAATGTGATAATGAAGACATTTTTTTAATTGTTCTCTCTACCATGATTAATTTTATCAGAATTTGTTCCATCAGACATTCTGTGTGTATTCTTGATCTGTATATCTTCTTTTTAAAAATTTTTTTTATTAATTTGTTTCCTTTTAGTTTACAGGATTCAATTCCACAATTCCTTGAGTTTCACATTTTGCCCCCCTCCCCCCTTCCCCCCATGGCGGCTTATAGTCAAGTATAGGATCTGTAAATACTTTCACATTATACATTAGTCAGGTTATAAGGACGGATTGTACCACTAGAATGGGAAATGGTAAAGAAGACATAAAACCAAATAAGAGAAGGAAAAAGATCAGGTATTTTGCTTCCACCTGGATATAAACTTAGTTCTTTCTAGTTCTTTCTCTGGATGCACATATTTCTCTCCATCATGAGTCTTTTGGGATTGACTTATATCACTGCATTGGTGAGAAGAGTCCAGTCTATCAAAGTTGGTCATCACACATATGTTGTGTTTGTAATTGTGTAGAAATTTGTCCTGGTTCTACTCTTCTTACTCAGCATCAGTTCTTTTAAGCCTCTCCAGGTAAATATGAAGACCATCTGCTCCTCGTTTCTTATAGCACAATAGTATTCCATAACATGCATATACTACAACTCGTTCAGCCATTCCCCAATTGATGGGCACCCCCTTGATTTCCAATTCTTTGCTAGCACAAAAAGAGCTGCTATATACATTTTTGTACATACCGGTCTTTCTCCCACTTCTGTGATCTCTTTGGGATGTAACCCTAGGAGTGGTATTGCTGGATCAAAGGGTATGAAAGTATTTATAGCCCTTTGGGCATAATTCCAGATTGCTGTCCAGAAAGGCTGGATCAGTTCTCAACTCCACCAGCAATGCATTAGTGTTCCAATTTGCCCACATCCTCTCCAGCATTTGTCATTTTCCTGTTTTGTCATCTTAGCCAATCTGACTGGTGAGATGTGAGTTGTTTATATCTTCTTGATCAAGCTGCATGTGTATAATAAACATTGTAGGTTCTTTGAAGCATCCAGTAATTTATTTGTTCATCATACTTTTTTTTTTCCAAAGCATTTGGGGTTAAGTAACTTTCTCAAGGTTATATGGCCAGTTATTTCTGAGTGTGGTGGTAAGTATCTAAGCCAGGATTCGATCCCAGGTCATCCCGACTCTGGGGCCAGTGCTATTACTCACTGTGCTACCTGGCTGCCCCCATCATACATTTTTAATGGAAACTTATCTAAGCATGAAGGATAAAAGTATTTTGGCAGCTCTCTGTTCTTCCTAAGAATGTTTTCTGGAACCTTTCTCAACTAAGTTGATTTTGAATGCAACCCATGGAATTGATCTCACACTTATCTCTTTTTTCATTTAATTCAGACTTTTAAAGTTTGTCAAACTACTGAGTACCCAAATCATAGGGCATTTGAATTGGTGTCCTATTCAGACTTACTTAGTTAGGAAAAAGCACAGTACCTGCCTCAGAGGATATAATATTTTCCAGTTTCTTTTCCTCAAAACTCTAAGCTGCATGTGTTCCCTGACACATTACTTCATGTTAGATATGTAGACTTTATAAGATAAAATCATTTTCTTAAATACTCTTTTAAAATTATAAACTGGAAAGAACATGAACAAACAAGAAAATAAAACAAATAACCTTTGAAACAACCTATTGTGTATCCTTGTTTTTGAAGTATTTGTGTTCGTTTTAACATTAATAATAATAATGCTAACAGTAGTGATATTATTTTTAATCATATTTGTATTATTTCATTTATTCCCACAACAGCCCTGAGAGGTAGGTACGATTATCTCTATGATAGTTGAGATATTTTTTATTATTTATGTGCTACTGAACAAAGAGGGAACAAATCACACAGCCATTCTGACTAGGTCCACTACAGATTGTATTACTCAACCTCAACTGGGTCCTGCTGCTGCTATGCAATTCTGCTATTACCATGCTATTCCCTATAACAGTTCATCCAAACCTTTTCATCCCTCCTCACATTTCTCCAGGTTCCCTCATATTGAGATCTTTGCCTTATATTTTACAGAAAAAAAGAGGCCATTTGCTGTGAGCACCTTTTTTCTCCTATTACTAAGATACCTTTTGACATTATCTTTTCCTTTACCCCTATTTCATATGCTGGAGTAACTCTTTCCCAAATCCATCCCTTCTAACTGTTCAATCTATCCCAGTGTATTCTATCTCCAACAGATAGTCTCCTTTTTCATCCACATTCTGTCAGTTATTTTCAATCTCTCCCTGTCTTCTGACTCATTCCCTAAAGGCCATGTCTGCATATTACTGAAGAAATCCTCACTTAATCCTTCCACCTGCTGTTTATTCTTCCATATCTCTTCTGCCTATTGAGGCTAACCTCCTTGAGAAGGCCATCTACTATAGGTGTCTCTACCTTCTCTCCTGCCATTCTTTTCTTTACTCCTTAAATCCTCCTTCTGACATTACCACAGAAACTGCCATCTCTAAAGATACTTAAGATACCCCATATCATACTCTCTTACCATAGGAGTCCTACTGAATTCTGTCCTTGACCTTCTTCACTTCTCCCTCAATACTACTTTACTGATCCCTTCAACTCCCATGAATTTAATTACTGTTTCTGTGGAGATGATTCTCCAATCTACCTATCCTGCCCCAAGCTGTCTGCTGACCTTCTGTCTTCCATTCCCAACTGCTTTTCAGATATCTCAAATTGGATGTTCAGTATTCTTCTTAAGCTCCATTTTCCAAAATAAAACTTATTGTCTTTTCTCCTTTAACTCTTTCCCCATTCTGTCTTCTCTATTATTCTTAGAGGGCAATACCATCCTCTTAGGTTCTTTAAACTAAAAGAATAGACATCGTCCTTGATGTTTCACTATGTTCTACCTCTTATATCCAAGCTGTTGCCATGGCTTGTCGGTTTTTTCTCTGTAACATCTCTCACATATGTTTTCTTCTCTGACTTGATCACCACTGTAGTGCAGACCTTTCTCACCTTGTATCTGGACTATTTTGCAACAGTCTGCTGGTGAATCTGCCTGCCTCAAGTCTCTCCCTACTACAATCCATCCTTCCTTCATCTATCATAGTGCTTTTTCTAAAGCCTAGTAGGTCTGACCACCTTATTGCCATACTCAGAAAACTGCAGTGGCTCCCTGTTGCCTCAAAGATTAAATATAGAATGCTCTGTTTGACTTTCAAAGTCCTTCATAAACTAGCCTGTTTCCAGATTTCTTATACTTTAGCCCCCCCTATATTGAGTCCAGATCGGCATTTTCTCTGCCTCTTCCCTATCTGCTTCCCTGGCTTCCTTTAATTCCTAATTAATTAAAACTTCATCATGTACAGGAAGTCTTTCCTAGCACCTCTAAATTCTAGTACCTTCCCTTTGTTAATTATTTCCTACCTGTATATAGATTGCTTTATATGGTTTTCTTTGAATGTTGTCTCCCCCCCCCTTTAAATTTTAAGCTGCTTGAGGGCAGAGATTTTCTTTGCCTCTTTTTGTATCCCCAGAGCTTAGCAGAGTTCCTGACACTTAATAAAAATTGATTGATTGATTGATTGATTTGTTCCTGGTCACATAGCTAGTAAGTGGCAGACATTAGTCTTCTGCTGCCAGCTCTAGCATTTTATCCTCTTTGCCACCTAGCTACTGTATTTTGAATATAGTATTGTTCTTTTGTGTTCCTTTGTGAAATTCCTTCTACTCTGTTATGCCTTTTTAATAGTATGCCTTTTAGCATCATCATTACTACTCCCAACTACACACTAGTTGTGTCTGAATTCTGGCCCTGTTTTGGTCTTAGTATCTTAGCCAATAGATTTAAAACATGATTATTGTAAGTCCTCTAATGTTATGATTAGTTATTTCTTTAATCTGAATTTTCAAATCTCACAATTGTTTTTTTGTACAATATTATAGTGGTAAAGATTAGTTTCTTGTTTTTACATTCTTGCTTCTGACTTTCACAAATCACTTAAAGAACTACTCAGAACTATTAATTTTGGAGGGGGAGGGGGAAAGGCAAGGCAATTAGGATTAAGTGACTTGCCCAAGTTCACACAGCCAGTAGGTGTCAAGTGTCTGAGGCCAGATTTGAACTCAGGTCCTTCTGACTCCAAGGCCTATATTGACTGTGCCACCTAGCTGCCCCATTTAAAGAACTACTCACCAAAGTTTCTGTTTCTTATCTGACAGAAGCCTCTAGCTCTCAGTTGCTTTGGTAGAGAGATGACTAATTTACCTAGAGATCAGTAAACCTTTCCTGTGTCAGTTACTAGCCTTTCTCATTTCTGTTAAGTTCTCTTTAATGACATCATTCAGCTAAACTCAGGAGAAAGTAGAAATCTTAATCAAAATTCATTAATTTCTTTGGTACCTGAGATATGTTAGACATGAAAACTATAGTCTTTATTCAACTGAATTTATCTTTATGTAATATTTCCAGCAATAAATGACAATTTTTGGAGTCAGGATGGAAGAAAAGCTTTAAAAACTAACAAAATCAGTGCAGCTAGGTGGCATATGGATGTAGCACTGGACCTGGAGTTAGGAGGACCTGAGTTCAAATCCAGCATCAGACACTTACTAGTTGTATGATCCCGGGCAAGTCACTTAACCCTGACAGCCCACCTCTCCCCCCGCTCCCCTCCCCCCCCAAAAAAAACATTAACAAAATCCCACAAAAATAAACTTAATCAGAGGCACTTAGTGTATGAACTCTTGAATACCTTATTAGGTCTCAGTAATATTAGAATGCATCAGCTGTGCTATGGACCACAGTTCAGTGTTTAATGTTTGTAATTATAACCCTGAATAATCAAGATTTGAAAATATGTTCAAGAACACATAGAAGTTTTAGTTTAAATCTCTTACTTTAAGAATCAGATATAACCTGAATTTAATGGAATCCTATTGCGCTATAAAAAATGAGGAGCAGATGAACTTCATAATAACCTGGAGACACTTATATAAACTGATGCTGAGTGAGGAGAGCAGAACCAGGAGAACTTTGTACACAATTACAGACACATCGTATAAGTGATGATTAACTTTGATAGACTGGGCTCCTCTTGGCAATGCAAGGTCAGAAGACAACTCCGAAAGACTCATGATGGAAAGGGATATTCACATCTGAGAAAGAACTACAGAGTCTAAATGCAGATTGAAGCAAACTACTTGCTCTCTGTCTTTTGTGTTTTGTTTTATTTTGTCCCTTCTTTCTCATTGTTCACTCCATTGGTTATAATTCTTTATAACTTGACTAATGTTTAATGTGAAGGTATTTGTAGACCCTATATTTGGATTACATCCTGCCATGGTCAGGAGGGGCAGAGGGGAGAAAATTTGTAATTCAAGGGATTGTGGAACTGAAATGTTACAAACTAAAAATAAATAAATAAAAATTTAAAAATATGAAGCATAAAAAAAAGGACCAGAGATAACCAATATAAGCAATAAAAAAAGAAAGCATCCAGTATCAGGAAAATTTACTTTCCTACAACCCTTCTATTCCCAGTGCTGATAATGCTACTCTATCAAATAATAAAGTTTAGAATGCTGTTACTAATCCCAATATTCTGCCTGCTGAAGTAGTAACCTTGAAAGAACATATTTTGCAAATACAAGTTAAATGATTAATATTGAACAACTTTTTCCTCTTGCCAGAAGTGGAAGACCTATTCTCTTCACTCAAGCATATTCAACATACTTTGGTAGATTCCCAGAGCCAGGATGACATTGCTCTGCTTTTACAACTTGTACAAAATACTGACTTCCAGAATGCATTTAAAATACACAATGCTGTCACAGTGCATATGAATAAAGCCAGCCCTCCTTTTCCTGTTATCTCCAATGCACTAGACCTTGCACAGGAGGTATGTATTCTGTATGCCTTGTTAACATTCTTTATTTTTTATAAAATATTATATTTATATTTATAAATTTTAAAGGTTTATTTTCCTTCTGGGACCAACATTTTCAGTTGTTTAACATTGAAACAATGATATATTAATAATAGTAATGGCTTCCATTAGAAAAAGTTGAATATAGTTATTTTTTAGTGCTTTGTTACATAAAAAAATTTGTTGTCATTTGTTTAATGTATAAAACCTACCTTACAAGTGTAATGTGTTAGGTATTATAGAGATAAAATGCCCCACAACCTTTAAAATACAAAAAAAAATCCATTTTCTCACATTCATTCCTGATCATTTAATTTCTGTTCCTCTAACTCCTAGATTCTTGAGTCTAGCGTCTATATTTACCTCTGCCTATCCTAAGATTACTGTAGAGTCATAGCTTTAGAGTTGGAAGGGACTTGGTTATAGGACATTGGGCGGGGGGGGGGGTCCTTTGTTTTATAAATGAGGAAATAGGCACAAAGAAGTTATTGCTTTGTAGAAGAACTGGGTTCAAACTTGAATCTTCTGAACTCCAATCTAGTGCTCCTGGCCCTCTACACACTACTTAGGTGGCATATTTTAGAATCACAGAATTTTAGAACTTGAAAGCTTCTTGCAATTATGTCACCCCTACCCCATGATTTTACAGTTGAAAAAAATGTCTTGTGATGTGTTATATTTTATAAGGAATGTTGCTCTTAAACTAGCACGAATTTTGCCTCAATGATGAGATTGAAGCCTCAATATGAGCCATGTTTTTGCTCTCTACCTTTCCTTGATCTTTTGTAGTGGTGGTGCTGGTGGTGGTAGAGGGAGGAACAGCAGCAGTAATAGTAGTAGCAGCAGTAATGGTATTGGGGCTTTTTTATATTCACTGCCTTCTGTCACTAGCCTCTTTAAGTATTGCTTAATAGGTATGTACTGCAGTCTAGAAAGATTGAATGATTTCCTTTTTCTTTTGTAGGTACAAGCAGTTTTGAAACCAAGCCATCAGAAGGAAGGACAGGAGTTAAATGCTTTGCTAAATGCTCCTCATATTCAGGTAGAAATCAGAGAAACTGACATTCTATTGTTGAACCAAATATATCTTTTTTTTTTTTTAAGCAATCAGGGTTAAGTAACTTGCTCAAGGTTACACGGCCAGTTATTTCTGGGTGTGGTGCTGAGTGTCTCAGCCCGGGATTCGATCTCCAGGTCTTCTCAACACTGGAGCCGGTGCTCTTACTTGCTGTGCTACCTGGCCGCCCCTGAACCAAATATATCTTATTACCATGCAACTTTTTTATAATATATGCTTTGCCTTATGTATTTATGAAGTGAAAACCACCCAATTACTTTTTCTCTAATGTATTCACTTTTATTTAAACTTATCTTAAGCCAGTATACATTCAGAGCTCCTCATCTCATCCACACACTGGAGCTAGTCTCATTGAATTTCCAGGTGGATTGTAAAAAACCTTCTTTTCACATATATGTTGGCAGGAAGGCAAGGCAGTGGGCAGATAGAGAAACGGGGATGCCAGTATAGTTCTAAGAAACAAACAAACAAAAAAATCCCACATACTAAGACAGAATACAATTTTTAAAAACTTAAATAATTTACATATATGTAATACTATTATGACCTTCCCCATCTCTGCCACTAATTTTAAAACCAATTTCTTTTTGTAGAGCAAGGCAAACACTGATAATACAATATCTGCAGTAACTTTTTAATTCAGATATACAATCAGAATCCTGAAGACACATTGTAGAATTTTGGAGCTATTTACCTCCAACCTACTTAGACTGTTTCTTACCTTCACCAGTCCAGTTTTTAAAACCTGAGTCAAACACCAAAAAGAAAACAGAGCCATCTTATTTGGGGGCAATTATCACGTCTTACTCTTTGACAAGAATAAATGATCAGCAACAACAGAAATTCATTCATTTGCTGTGTACAAAGGAGGACCCATACTGTTGATAAACATTTTCTGGAAGATTCAGCCTCCAGTCCAGATGGATTACTTAAGCTCAAGGGGGGTAGTTATCTTGATTTTCTTTGTGCTGTTGGCTTGGACTGTAGTCTCTTAGTGTCTCCTGTCATCCATGCCTTTATTACATGGTGGTACCTCAAAGCATGCTCATGTAGTATGGTATTGCTTTTTATTTTCCCCTTAAGCAATAATTTTTATTAGTGATAATGGGGCTTCGATGGGGGTTTCAAGGAAGGAGTGCTGTGTTTCCCAGTCTTCTGGGATGTTGTAGTGATGGTGAGTGATTGCCCAATGACATCTGTGCTAGGAAAATTCTCCTCTGTACACAGTCTTTGGTCATGGAACTGGAAAAGCCAGTCTTGTGTCAGGCACTCCATAGTGATTTTGGCAGAGCCCAGCTCCAGCTCTGGAGATGACTACAGGACCACCTTAACCATTTTCTCATCCTTGATGACCAGGTTTCACAGCTTCCTCTGATGGACATTGTAATTTTCCAGTTGGACATGGATCTCCATGTGCTGGCGTAGGTGGGTCTGTTGTGTTATCATTACATATGATAACATCATACTTCATGATTGGGTTGAAGATAATATATTTATACACAAGATTCCATGCCTAAAGAATGATATTGGAAGATGGTTTCTCATTGCCAGTGATGATAACCTGATCCATTAGGGAACCTATACATAGTTTTTTTCCAGACAGGAGCTAGATATAACTAGATGCTATTTATTCTCTAGGGGGCAGTATAACACAGCTTCTCATTGATGTCAAACAGTTTCCTTCTCAGCTATGGTAGTCAACATGTAATTTCTGTTGTTCAGGATTTTCATGAAGTAGTTTGTTAGGCCATGGCCAACCAGATCTGGATGTAGGGTCGCATGGAGAAGATCATGATCTTCATAGTTGGACACAGTGTAAGTCATAGCATACCAGAGTTCCATTATAATACTAATGGCAGTGCCAGAAGCATAAAAGGACAGCACAACATAGATGGCAGTATACATGGATGGAATGTTGACCATTTCAAACATGATTTGAGCCATCACTTCTCAGTTGCCTTTGGGATCCAGAGGGGTTTCTGTGAGTAACACGGTGTGTTCTTCAGGGGGCCATATAGAGCATATTGTAGAATACATGTTTCCAAATCTCCATGTCCTCCCAATTGGTGACAGTACTATGTTCATTGGTGGTACTTAATGTTTAGAGTATCTCTTTCCCTGAACCTCATCCCCCAAGTGTCTTTTTGGCTTTTACCATTCCTGTCTCATTCAGTCCTGTGGGGCACCCAACAATGGAATAAAATATTGCACATTTCAGAGCCATTGTAAACAACAGTGTCAGCAATATCATTTTCCACGAGGAGCTTTGAAGTAACAAATTTAAACAAGAAAGAAAGGAGGTCTTATCCCACCTGGAACCAGGTCAGGAGGAGGCTGTTGATTTTCTTAAATAAAGTTTGCCCTTTAAAAAGGAAATTTTAAATTCCTATAGTTTTATTTTTCTTATGGTTATATTTTCAGTTTTATCTGAGTTCTTAATTATTCATAGGGTTAGAGTTAAACGTTTTTAATTGAACTTTAAGAAAATACAGTGGAGGCATGAGACTTCATTTTACTAATAGTTTGCACAGGTGAAGCACTTCATGACATATAATACAAATATATGATTGCAAGCATTTAAACTGAAGCACTATATATAAAGATTTGGAGGAAAAAGTCGGAAACTATTGACCACACAAATCACCATGAATAGTTTTTTAAGAGACATAAGAGCTTCGGCATTATATATAGTATTAAGTTAGAAAAATACTGCATATGATTAAGTAATTCTTTCTCAAAACCCCACAGGCACTTTTATTGGCTCATGATAAGGTTGCTGAGCAGGAAATGCAGCCAGAGTCCATTACAGATGAGAGAGTTTATGAGAGCATTGGCCAGTATGGAGGAGAAACTGTAAAAATAGTTCGTATTGAAAAAGCTCGAGATATTCCATTGGTAAGTATTCCCTCACTTACCACAGCATATGTAATTTTAATTTCAATGATGGTACACTGGGAAAAGTAGTAGTCTGAGTGTCTGAGAACTGTAAAAGTTCTGACCTCATTAGATACTTTTTTTATCATCCAAGGTTCATATTCAGCCTCTAGCATAAAAACTGTGTTAAACTTCTGAGGCCACTGTTTCCTCCCCTATAAAATAAGGGGGGAAATTGGATTAGATGGCTTTTAAAGTCCCTTTATGTACTAAATTTATTATCCTATGATGATTGGTAGAGCCCTTTGGCTTGTATTTTTTTCTTCTAGCTCATTTTAGTTGTATTACCATAATACTGTACTATGTATGTTTTTGTATTTCCTCCACTCTATTTCGATGATAGTCTTTTCTTAGGAGTCTTGATATATATGTATGTGTACTTGTGTATATATCATTCTCATAAAGTAACTGAAGATATAATGACAGGTATTACTTGATAATGTGATTAATGAACAATGAAAGGAATAGGTAGTTTTTTTGCTTCTTTCCTAGCTAAAATATTTCCTTAAAACAGTATTTTTTTTTGTCATTTTCAGAGAAATTTAATAAACTTAATAAATCAGTCATTTTTGTGTTTGAAAATTTTTTGAAAGAGGTGTTCTTAATGTACTATGTAACATTTTGTGATTCAGTTTTATTGTATTTCTATGAATGCCATATCTTCTCTTTGTCATTTGTTATTTCAGTCTGTACTCAGATGTCTGCTGAAAAGTGAGCTAAACCTCAGTCCATTACATATCATTCTTTTGAAATGAAAAATGTCAGTAGTAGGAGAAATAATTTCAAAATTTTTGACTTGATTTATATAATTATCTTTTTTCTGCTTAGAGCTATGGCACCTAGAAGTTATATATTTTATGTAATATTTTAATTTCTTGTTTTGTGCTTGTTTTATGCAGAATGATCAGTTTTTGCAAGTAAAGTTAAATTTTAAACCAACATTGGATATAATAGATGACTGCCATCATCTTTATTTTTTAAGTATTTAGCCACTTAGAGATAAATTATTTTTCCTATACATATATTGATAATTGAGCCGTGATTTCGTATTTCCTTATACTTAATTCATTAATTTTCCCAGAATCTAGACTTAATTGTGAAAATAGAATTTACATTATAGAACCAGTTCCAAACAATTTTTTTTTGGTTGTCCCTTACTTTTATGTATATTTCATTTTTCCAAACTTAAAAAAAATTAGAATTCTTTCTTTCTTTTCCTTTTTGTTTTGGAGGGGGTAAGGTAGGGCAATTGGGGTTAAGTGACTTGCCTAAGGTCACATGGCTAGTTTTGTGTTAAATGTCTGAGGCCAGATTTGAATTCAGGGCTGGTGCACTGTGCCACCTAGCCACCCCCAATCAGAATTCTTTTGAATGAATATATTGATAGATTTCATAAACAGAATATATTATCAATTCTCATAGTTAACTATTTTAGTCCTTTTAATAACTTATCTCAAGTGAACTTTTCTCTAATCTGATTTCTATTTTTGAACTATTTATCCTGTCTTGTTGTAGTAAACAGATTCATAGAATTACAGAAAGTAGAGATGAAAAAGGAATTTAAAACTGAAGATATATTTAACAGATTACTGGATTCATACAAGTTATATTTTGGAATTACATAGGGTGCTACAGTTCGTAATGAAATGGATTCTGTCATCATTAGTCGGATAGTAAAAGGAGGAGCTGCAGAAAAAAGTGGGCTATTACATGAAGGAGATGAAGTTCTGGAGATTAATGGCATTGAAATTAGGGGAAAGGATGTCAATGAGGTTTTTGATTTGTTGGTAAGTTGACTCATTTAAAGGATTCACTTATCTTTGTATTTTTTTTTTCTTTTTGTAGGGCAGTTGGGGTTAAGTGACTTGCACAAGATCACATGGCTAGTTTTTGTGTTAAGTGTCTCAGGCCGAACTTGAACTCAGGTCCTCCTGGCTTGAGGGCCAGTGCTCTATTCACTATGCCACCTAGCCGCTCCTTTATCTTTGTATTTGTTAGGGGAATCCAAAATGAAATTAATAATTTTGCTTTATATTGTAAATGTTGATTTTATTGTTGGAAGCAGGTAGGCTGCCAGCACTTCTTTATTTTAGCTGGATATTTTAAAGAATCTATTGAGAAGGCTAGCCTAGAAGTTAGGAAGACCTGGGTTGAAGTCTGGCTAACCTCAACATTGTTAGGTTTTGTAACCCAAAGCAAGTCATTCAAGCCCTCAGTGCTTTAAATTATGGAGATTTGCTGACTTGGTTTGGTATAAGGAGTTTCCTCACCTGGGAGTTCTTCACCAGTGAAATTACAGGGTCAGTTGTCAGCCCCCTTTTCTCCTAGTTATTTCTCATTTGTTTCTGAAAATAATAGTGCTATTCCTCATTAATTTTGTTACAGTATTTTCATTTGGCTATGAATACCACCACATTATCATACAGGAACAATGATGTAGATAATTTAGAATAGCCTATCATTAAATTCAACTTTAGACTTATGTAGTTTGTGGGTAGAGGACAGTGCTCTTGTATTCCTCTGAAATTTGCAGTCGTGTACATTTGACTTAAGTTAACAGAGTAGAATCCCATCTCTTTATCCTTGGGTGTTTTTTCATTTCAGCCACCTTTTGCAGCCATAGCTTCCTAAAGTCCAGTCCTGCTTGTTACTGTATTTCACCACATAATCATCACACCCTGGATTTTTTTTCCTGGTCCAAAAATTTGGTTTGTCACCTTTCATCACATAATCGTGGCATGGTATGATTCTGTTCATCTCACAGCTTAAAAGGTAAACAGAACAACAGTGTGTTCACCAGTGGCACGGGGGTGTGCATTTATCTCTCACGCATTGTGAGCCGCGAGCACGCATGTTGTCAGTATTCAGTTTTAACTCATATTCACAAGTATTCCAGGCATCATAACCTTGCACCAAAGAGTGTAGTAAATCATTTTTAAGTGATACTGACACAAATATCCGCCCCCCTCAAAAAAAAAGCTTCACATAATGGTTGCAAAACCCACTTTTTGAGCAAAAATTTGGCATACAATTAGCAACAACTATGTGATGAAATACAGTAATTTTGACTTTGGGCACCATCCTTGGTTGCAGTTTCATTGCTTGCCATCTTTAACTTGTATACTCTAATTGACTCAGGTAGAGGTAGTAGCAGTAACTACTTGGGCTGAAAGTGATTTAAATAAATGACCATTGTACTTGAAATAACTTAGTAAACCCAGTAGGCTGGACGTTTAAGGTTGGAGAAATAGATTTTCATATATTAAGCTTCTTATCCCAAGCTGTATGTGAAATTCTAATGTATTAAAGTTAATTTGAGTCCTTTAGTCACACATCAATTCTGAATAGGAGTCACTTCAGAAACATATAAATTTTTTGGACTCTTCTGTATCCACATTAAATGACAAGCCAAACGTGTGACACTGAGCTAAGGGAATTTAACTAGTTCATAGTTTTCCAAATTTAGTAGACACAGAGAACTGTACTTCAATATAACTATCATCTATTGTTGTTCAGTCATTTTTAGTTGTATCTGACTATTCGTGACCACATTTTGGGGTTTTCTTGGTAAAGATAGTAGAATGGTTTGCTCTTTCCTTCTCTAGCTCATTTTACAGATAAGGAAACTGAGGCAAATAGGGTTAAGTGACTTGCCCAGAGTCACACAGCTTGTAAGTGTCTGAGGCCAGATTTGAACTCAGGAAGATGAATCTTCCTGACTCTAGGCCTGATTCTCTTTCCACTGTGCCGCCTAGCTGCCCCCAATTGAAGTCTGTAGTGGTTTCTATTCCATTTTGTTCTGTTCAGTGGACAAACTTTTTTTTGCTTCTTTTAATTGAAAACTGAAGAAAAGGAACTTGTCTGTATCTAATGCTTTACAGAACTTGGTATAGTGTATGAGTAACTTGGTCTCAGAATAAGCTTGTAGGTGATGATATGACTACTGAATAGGTAGTATAAGAACATTTTGTATGCTTTGATATCTAAACTTCATTTTTTTTCTTTACAGTCTGACATGCATGGCACACTCACATTTGTGCTGATTCCTAGTCAGCAGAACAAGCCCCCTCCTGCCAAAGAAACAGTAGTAAGTGATCTCTATGTCTTAAATTAAGTCTGTATATCTTAAATTGCCTCTAATTCAGTATTAGAGCTATTTCAAAGGAAAAATTTTTTACCTGTGTTAACAATTATTGAAATTTTTTCCTGAGTAGTTATTATTTTTGAACAGCAAACTAAAGAATCCTTGTACATAACAAATCATTCAGCTTATTTATAAAATATCCAGCTCTTCATCATTTGTACTTAATGTTCAAACCATTCATCATATTGTCTGTTGTTTGGTCCTCTAACCGTTCATGACCCCATTGACCATATTGTCTGTGGGGTTTTCTTGACAAAGATATTGGAGTGGTTTGCCATTTCTTTTTCCAGTGGATTAAGGCAAAAAAGAGGCTAAGTGACTTGCCCAGGGTCATACAGGTAGCAAGTGTCTGAAGACAGATTTGAACTCAAATCTTCCTAACTCCAGACTCAGCTCTATCCACTGAGCCATCTAGCTGCCTCCATTAATTCCATTAGCATTCTGAAAATCGATAAACTTCAAAGTATTGCATTGTAATATGGAAACAGAATCATAGATGATATACTCTATTTGCAGGTATTCTTTGGAATAGCCTTGGGAACCAGGAAAACTTAGATTCAAGTCCCATACTGCATTAGGAGAGGGAGGGGAAAAGCTCTCCTACTTTTAAACTAGTGTGATCAGCACTTACAGGCTGTAAAGTCCTACCTAGTCTCATTTTGTTCATGAAAATTTCATGCATTGACAGTGTTCCTTTCCCTTGTAGCCTAGAGTATATCTGAGGTTTTTAGTTGGTGATGTGATGAAATTAAGTTAGTTTTGTTTAACTAATTTTTTTTTTTAAGCAATCGGGGTTAAGTAACTTGCTCAAGGTTACACGGCCAGTTATTTCTAGGTGTGGTGCTGAGTGCCTGAGCCCGGGATTCGATCTCCAGGTCGTCCCAACACTGGAGCCGGTGCTCTTACTCGCTGAGCCACCTGGCCGCCCCTAAGCAATTGGGGTTAAGTAACTTGCTCAAGGTTACACGGCCAGGTGTTTCTGGGTGGGTGCTAAGTGTCTGAGGCCGGGATTCGATCTCCAGGTCTTCTCAACACTGGGGCCGGTGCTCTTACTCGCTGTGCTACCTGGCCGCCCCTTGTTTAACTAATTTTTAAGGTACTTTATGGAACTATATAAGTATTTTTTTAAGTCTTTCATCTCAAAATGATAAAATGAAAATTCAAAAATATTAATATTCTACAAACAAAGCTCAACAAAATTTATAATAATAATGAAAAGCATTAAACTTACAGTCTTTTAAGGCTTTATGATACTAGTAATGTGTACCAAGTCTCAAAATATGTCATTCTTTCTTCTCCCCTCCCCGCAAAGGCTCCTTGAATATCATACCCATAATTTCCCTGGGGCTAATCTTATAAGCAGACTTATTTCTTTGGCATGTTGGTTTATCTTGACTTTTCCACCTCAAAGGCATATATGAAAGTGTAAGTATTTTTGGTCACATTAAAAATTTCAGCTTGTACCTGTTCCTGGGTGTTTGTCAGTTCATTTCAAAGAGAAAAAATGAAATTAAAGCTGTGAAAATGCACTGTGAAAAGGAGCTACTGGAATGACCTGGATGTCTAACCTCAAGGAACAGTAAATAGAATGAAGGATTTGGGGAAAAGTGTCCTGCAAAAGAGAGGTGGCAAAGTTTTAGAAAGAACTGTTTCACAGGCTACTTCACTTTTGGCTGTCCTAGACGCTATATAGAATCAAGAGGAGAGAGGTTTTTTTTTGGTGCAGTTTTCTAGTTTTCGTTTCATTAGAGAGAAATTATCCTCAAGGTGATATCCCATCATATTTCACCTCCTCTTCTTTCCTGACTTCTCCTTTTATACCACCACTTTACCTGTCCCTCAACTCCCACAATTTTTACAATTACTCATAATTATAAGAGTTTACATTCTTCTTGAAATAATCTTGTTTGTCCTTGGTGGCAGGCAGCTCATTCAGTGGATAGAGTATAGACCTTTGGGAAAACCTCAGAAGCTTGTGGTAGTAGTAGTATACTAAGTAGTTTCTGACTCTGGGCAACTCACTTAACCTCTCTGTCCTTCAATTTTGTCGTCTGTGAAATAGACTGATAATAGCACCTACCACATATATGATTGAGAGTTAACATGGAAAGTGCTTTGCAATTATATGCTAGCTGTTGTTATTGTTGTTATTATTTCATTTGTACATGTTGTATCTCAGTTTCCTGAGGTTAGGGAATATTTAATTCAAGAAACACATTGTTTATGTATGAGTAAACATTGTAGTCTGTAAATGATTTGAAAAATCTCAAAATACTGTCAGCCAAGGGCTTAACAAGTGGCCTGTATTTATTTATTTATTCATGAATTTCCCCTATATTTAACGTCACCAGTGTTGAGGAATCTACTACCTTCTGAGGCATCTTGTTAAGGGATATAATTTCCCTGTGATTTTCCCCCATTTGCTCTTTGGAGGCTTAATTATTCTTCCATGTGACATAACTTCTTATATATGAAGACAGCTTTAATGCCTGATTCGTCTTTCAATTCCTTTACCATTGTGGTGGTCCACCTCAGCCCAAATTAGCCGTTTTGAATTTGAGAATCAATTTGATGTGAATATAATATGAAATATTATTTAAAGTATTTTAAAAGGAAATAATGTGCAAATAGTCTCAATGGTAGCTTGGATTCAGATAGACCTTATTCAACTAAGAGGTTTGTTTTATCCTAGAGGCATTAGGGAATACCTGAAGGAATTTAAGCCAGAGATTGTTATTCAGGTCTTTGTCTTAGTGAAATTATTTTGAAAGTTCTATGAAAAGAAATTCAAAAAAGGTGAATCAGAAATCAAAGGAGGAGAAGAGAAGGCTGGATTGCTTTAAAGAAATTGCAGAACTGACCCTCAAGCTTGCTATAACAACAAAGGTCCATCTTTTCAATCCAGACACTTCACCTGTGTTTCTGTATTGCAATAAGGCTTCAAATAGCACTTCCATCAGATAACCAATGGTGAGGATTTGCTATAGGTTATTTGTGAGTAGAGGGCATCATAGAACCAGGGAGGAACTCTGAAGACAAAGATGGGAAGAAAGGGTGTCAGAGAAGATTGTCTGGCCACATGGTGAGAGCAAGAGATGGTAGGTGTACAACTAGAGTTTCCATTCCTTTTTTTTTTTTTGCCCTTTTTTTTTCTTCTAGATCCATGTTAAAGCTCATTTTGACTATGATCCTTCTGATGACCCTTATGTTCCTTGCCGAGAATTAGGTCTGTCTTTTCAAAAAGGAGATATACTTCATATTATCAGTCAAGAAGATCCTAACTGGTGGCAGGCCTACCGGGAAGGAGACGAAGATAATCAACCTCTGGCGGGACTTGTTCCAGGTAAGATATAGTGAAGCTGACATTTTAAAAATTTCTAGTTTAATCTCTTGATACTACTACTAAATTATAAAAGCAGGCATGTTGCCATTTGCTTCACTTGCTATTCTTGAGCTTAGTTGGAAAAATGTGTTTTTAATCATTTTACTAGAGAGGCATAATTGTGAGTGATATTCAGTTCTATTTAGCTTTATCATCATGCCATCAATGAATCTTTCATCATTGTATGATTCCTAAAACTAGAATGTCCTTTTTATCTAAATGTCCCACTGAGCTGAGATCAAACCAGTGTCAGTTAATTTTTAAAAATATAGCAAGAAGTATTTTTAATAGTTTTTAGCAAAATCATTTAAAAAAAAAATCAGTAGGCCAAATATGATTTTCATCCTTGACACATCCTAGGATAGGGCTTAAAATGTACTTTATTGGAAGTGGAAGAGACTTTGATTTCTCAGACTAGAGCATCTTATTAACACTATAAGGACTGGAATTTAAGAATACATCATCATTTGATACAGTGTTTTTTATAAGAAAATTAGAGAATAAGGTGTATCGACTAAATTATTTCATTATTATGAAATCATGAGAAAAAATAGAGGTTGGCATAGAGCCAGGCATTAGGATCAAGAAAAAGAAGACAAATTATTAAAATGTGATAGTATTTGAGATGGTTGATTTGTTTCTTCTCTAACCAACATTGCTCTTATAAGTTTCACCCTTTGAGACTTTTTTCCAGATTCTTCCTCTGCTTTTTAGTTGTGTCCTTCCTAGTTCTGCTACGATCTCAAATGCACAAAGACAAGATTCAAGGATAGGTATACAGAAAAAAATGTTTTAGAATCTCCCATTCTCTAAACTCTAACCGTAATTTGTATATTTCTTTATGGTTAATTTCCCCTATTTTGTATTATGGTTGTATATATCATATTTTCCCTACCAAATTCTTTGAGAGTAGGAAAGTATGTCTTGCCAATCTTCACAGTATATCTCACAGTACCTTATGTATAATTAGCACATAATAAACTTCATGCTAAAGCAAGGAAGGAATCTGGAAAAACCTATACATACATACGTACATGCATACACGCATATACATACATACAGATTGCTGTCAGCTACAAGAGAAGAGATTAAATCCTTTTTCCCATTTTTATAATTTTGACCAGATTAGGGTTTTTTTCCCATCTAGGGAAATGAAACAAAAAATGTTATCTTAATTGGGCAAGAATGTCAGAAGACTACTTCTGTTTAAAATTTAAAATTTCAGATACACTAACTTCATTAAAAGTCCAGAATTTGTTGTTAAAGTCCCAATAAGGATCAAATAAATCGATCTTTCAGGAGTAACCAAATATAAAGTTCTTTTAAACTCAGCAGATTACCTTTAAATTCTTTGAGGTCATTCCTAACTGACATAGTTGTTAATGAGACATCACAGCGCAGTAGAGGGAACAGCACTGAACTTGGAGTCAGAAGACTTGGGATAAAATCTCATTTTACCAGCTTAGTAGTTGTGTGACTGAACAAACCATTTAGCCATTCAGTGTTTCAATTTCTTTGTTAAATGAATTTGCGTTTTACCTTTGTCACAAGAATGTTGTAAGAAGAAAAGGGCTTTGTAAACAATAACATTCTATTGTTCAGTTTTATTATAAAACATTATTATAAAACAATTTTATTATAAAAACATTTTTATAAAACAATTTCAAATAACAAAACCATGTTATCTGAAATATGTTTAAATAGTTATTTAAACTGTGTTCAGATATATAAATCTATATATTGTCTACTGTGTGGCACCCATTTTCATCTCAAGGCTACTTGGACTCATCTTCCAAATTTCCACCCCATTTCAATGATACTGAATCTGTCACGACTGAAGAATAAGCCACCATCCTTATCTAACCTACTTCCTATTCTCTTATATCTATCCGCCTCATCCCTACCAACCCCAAAGTCCTATTCCAGGTTTGCCTGCCACATCCACGGTGCCTTATTCAGCTGTTCAGTGGTGGCTTACTTTTCATTGTAGACTGTAGTATACTGGGTTCTATTGTCCTTCACTACCTCCCTAAGTCTGTCCAAGCTCATGTTCATTGCTTCTGTGACATTATCCATCTCATTCTCTGCCATCCACTTCTCCTTTCCCTCATTCTTTCCCAACATTAGGGCCTTTTTCTTTCTTTCTTTTTTTTTTTTTAAAGCAATTGGGGTTAAGTAACTTGCTCAAGGTTACACGGCCAGTTATTTCTGGGTGTGGTGCTAAGTATCTTAGCCTGGATTCGATCCCCAGGTCATCCCAGCACTGGGGCCCATGCTCTTACTCTCTGAGCCACCTGGCCACCCCTTATTAGGGCCTTTTTGAATGAGACTTGCCTTCTCATTATGTGGACAAAGTATTTCAGCTTTAGTATTTGCACTTCTGATCTATATCTTGCCACTGGACCCAGATGGCTCCAGAGGAGACATCAAGACTGATTTTGTACAGCTCTTCCTCATTTAAATCCAATTCACTTGCAAGTCATAGCATCACCTTCCTGATGTCATGGTCCCTTTGGAGAACAGAGGACAAAAAATAACCTGAGATATTACCTTCCTGATGTTATGGTTCTCTTCAACAACAACAAGCTATATCTGCAGGGATGGTCATATCCTTGATTTTGCCATCACTCACAGATATTTCCCTTTCAATGTCAAGAACTCTAAAATACTTTTGTTAGATCTTAATCTCTTGTCATTTCATCCCTTCCCTGTGCCTTATTTCTCCTAATGCTTTTCTTCATTCTCACCATGACCTTCAGTCACTCTATCCCTTAGTATTCTAAGCAGCTATTCCTTTTCTGGTTACACCTTCTTCCCTTTCCAGTTTCAATCTCTTCAACTATATACTAGCCTCTCCTCTTGAATACCTTCTTTTAATATTATTTATACCTAGCCAAAGCACAGATCTGAATTTTCCCACTATCTGCTTCTTCCCTTCCCACTCACATGCTATTGAATAAAAGTGGTAGAGGGTATACAACTATGCTGAATGGGTATACTACAGATTTGTTACCTAATCCCTACTGTATCTCTGTACAAAGATATTTTATTCCTCCCTAATTTATTCTCTCCTAGTCATTCACACCTTCTCTCTTACACTTAAAACCTTCCACAATACTATTCCCCCATCTTTTCAGCTGAGGACCTTATCTCAGTCATTACTGAGAAGAGACCATTCATCATGAACTCACTCTTCTCCCCTTTTCCTCATCTACAATCCCTTGACATTGTTCTCTACTTTCTCCTCCTTAATTTCAATTTCTGATGAAGATGTGATATCTAAGGATAAAGACACTCAAACTCTTCTGCAGACTCTTGATCCTATATCCTTTAATCTTCTGTAGCAAATTGCTGCCGCTGTCCTCCCTTTTCTCTCCGTAGTCTTAAATCCTCCTTTTGTTATTGGCTCCCTTCCTATGCCCTATAGAGACATGTAAGTTATCCCTGCCCTGAAAAAAATATCCAAAAGATGCTACTGTCATTCTCCATTCCTGCATGACCTCCTGTCTGTGAGATTTTGAATTGGATGTCCTGTAGGAACCTAAAACACAACATATCTAAAACAGAATTCATGATCTTTAAAACCATTCTCCTTCTATTGTTAAAAGAATCCTACTGTCCTTTGAGTCTTTTTGTTGCAACCTGGGTGTTTTCCTTTATTCTACTGCTTCCTCACCATATATATATCAGATGCTAATTCTAGTCATCTTGATAACATTCCTCATATTTGTCCCCCCTCTCCTCTCACAGCCTTTATTCTTCAAGCCTTTGAAAGGAATGTTGCTTCTTTTCTGGACCATTAAAATAGCCTGCCTTAGGTCTCTTTGAAGTAATATTTCAAAAGTATAGGTTTGACATTGTGTGTGTGTCTCTCTGTGCCTGTCTCTGTCTCTCCTACTCCTAATTCCCATTCCACTCTTCCTGTTATCTCTTGTCCCCTCCAGTTGCCTCCCATTATTTCCCTTTACATAATTATTTATTTTTAGTTTTCAACATTCATTTTCACAAGATTTTGAGTTCCAGTTTTTCTCCCCATCTCTCCTTTGCCCCCCACCCCACGATGGCATGGGTTCTGATTACCCCTTCCCCTAGTCTACCATTATTATGCTTTACAGCTTGGTCCTATCCTACTTTTCTGTGCTTGTTGTACCCTCCCACCCCCTGCAGTTATCCAGCCATACTTGCTCCTTATATACAACACTTCATCTCACATCTCTATGCCTTTGAGTGGGTTGCCTTATACCTAGAGTGTATGCCCTCCCAAGAGGCAGAGACCTTGAAATCCCTTGTTTGCTTGTATGTTAGCTCAAAAGCTATGTTTTACATGAGGTATAACTTCTAGGTACCAGTGCCTTTCCCCATCAGGTTGCCTTCTAGCTGCTTTATGTATGTCTTGTACATATGCACATATGTACAGTATGTTGCCTTCCCCATAAGAATATAATATTTGGAGGGTAAGAAATTAACACTTTTAATACTTTTATCCTCAGTGCCTGGCACATAGTAGGCATTTAATAAATGTTTGTCAGTTGCTTAATTAGGAAGTCACTTAATCAGTTTCTAAATGTTATTAAGGTCCCTGTCATCTAGTTCTGTCATTCCCTGAATCCATGTGCATGTACAGTTTTACCTCACTAGTGGTCTCTAGTCATACATGTTGCAAAGGGCCAGAGGTGCTCAGGCTGCTTGTCTGCTTCAGGATTTCCTATAGAAAGCAACATCAACAACAATAATGAAAGATTGTACCTATGATTTCTTTGATAAAGGGAATTCCCTCTATAAAACCAGTAAGGTATCTACATATACAGAAAGACAACTAAGAGACAAAGTACTGAGAGGTTAATAAGTGATTTATCGCAAGTCACATAGCCAGTATACATCCAAGATGGTATATCTCAGGTTTTTCTGGCTTTGAGAGCAATTCTCAGCTGTGCTGCACTGCTTCTCAATAAAAATAATAATAGGTAACATTCAGACAGCTCTTTGAAGGAGTACAAAGTACTTTATAGGCATTATTTCATTTCATCCTCATAGTAAGCTAGTGGATTATAGGGGTTGTACTGGTTACTTCTAGTCCCTATCCCTAATATCTGCCCAAGATTTCATTCTAGACTTATTCCATAAGTCTTCAGAAACCTGGCATTTTTGCCCTATAATTTTTTAGGCTAAGGAAAACTGATAGTTAATAGATTAGATTTGATTGATTTGAGTTGATTAATAAATTGATTTTATCATCTTAAAGCATTTTTCCATCAAGACAACCTTTAATTAGCTTTTAAGTTAGCTTAGTTTCAGTTGTCTGTTAAAACTCAGAAGCTTTTTATTTGCTTAGGTCAGTTATCATGAACATAGACAAAATATTGAAAGGTTGTTCTGTATGTTCCTTTATTTAATAGCACATTGCTTTTCCTGTTTTATGCTAGCATATATGCCCATCCTACCTTAAAAATCAATTTTAGAAAAAATTTGCAACTTTTAAAAATACTATAAAATCTAGATGGTAAAAACCCATCACTCAATTAAAAATTAAGAATGAAATGTATATACCTGAAACTGAGATAGAATAGGAATGATCAAATAATTGATGTTTATGATAGAAGAGGGTTTTTTTTTCTTTAAATAGGATGTAGTTTGAAAAAGTTATTTAACTCTCCATCATTTCATTTTAACCATTTTATTTTATTCTCCTCCCCACCCCTCTTTTGGAATTTAAGGGAAAAGCTTTCAGCAACAAAGAGAAGCCATGAAGCAAACCATAGAAGAAGACAAGGAACCAGAAAAATCAGGTAGAGTACTTAAATTTGACATCAGTGGAAGAGAGCATTCTGTGGTTAGATTCCATGAAGTAATATTGGTTAATATGTGGCTATATTTGAACTTGTATTGTCAGTGTTGTCAAGAAAAGTTATCTCATTAAAAATAAAGGATTAGTAGTGCATTATTAACACAAGAACAAAAATATAGGAGATCAAGCTCTGAGTTGTCTTTTAAGAATCTGCAGGATACTGTTAAAACCCTTATTAGAGAAGGTATTTCATTGTCACCATATTTGAATATTAAATTATTGATCCTTGGGAATGTTTTGTAAAGTCAAGCATGACAGAAGACTTAAAAATTCTCTGGAAATTGTTTTTCTATACAATGAGACAATACAATAAATCAAAAACTTGAAATTAAAATCATCTCACTTGAACTCTTTAGTTGGAATCAGTAGCCTTAAAGGTGATGCTATTGTTTATGATATTCTTCTTTGTTCTTCAATAGGAAAACTGTGGTGTGCTAAGAAGAATAAGAAGAAAAGAAAAAAGGTTTTGTATAATGCTAATAAGAATGATGGTAAGTCTTTGATACTTGGTTGTTTTGTACCTCATAAGGCTCTTAATAAGACTCTTTTTCAATTGTGTATGCAAAGCACTCTCTAAAACTAAGTCCTCTTTAAATGTCAAACATAATTATGTTTGGTCTCTTTGCTTCCTGCTGCCCCTAACCCCCAAAATGTTAACTCCAGCCATGGATTGTGGATCATGTAGTGCTGGAAGGGACTTTAGACACATTTCAGTCCAATCCTCTCATTTTACAGATGAGAAAGTTGAAGACTAGGGAAGTTAAGTGACTTATTATAAGAAGCAGAGATGGGATTTGACATCAAGGTCCTCTGACTCCAGAGATAGTACATGAGGGTCTATACATGTGGTTATATAAAAGATAGTATATGTATTTAGATGTATACCTTTGGAGGCTCTTGAGAAAGAAAGAAGCAAAGAAAATAGGAAAAGTTCATAGAAAAATCAAAATAGTGCTATATAGTAGCAGTGGGACTGATGTATTCCTCCATGCTTTCTGTATCCTCATAATACAATATAGATGAAAGATCTTTAAACTTATTTGATTGGAAGCAACCACAACATAGTAGCAACATAGAGGATTTGGAGTCAGACGGTTGATTTTAATCTCAGTTCCACCCTTGTCCACCTGTGTTACCTTGGGCAAACTATTGGGCCTCAGTTTTTACATCTTTAAAATGTGAAGAGGTTGTACTAGATGATCTTAAAAGTTATTCTCAGCTCTAAATCATATGAACTTGCAAAGATAAGCCATATAAATATAAGGTGTACACACACACATAATTCATTGACAATAAGAAGGTGATAAAAAGAAAGTAAGTACCTTTTCTGAATTCTTTCATATTTATAGATGTGTATTACGTTTATCTTTCCAAAGATTATGACAATGAGGAGATACTAACTTATGAGGAAATGTCACTCTATCATCAACCAGCAAATAGGAAAAGGCCTATCATCTTGATTGGCCCGCAGAACTGTGGCCAGAATGAACTTCGTCAGAGGCTTATGAATAATGAAGCGGATAGGTTTGCAGCTGCAGTTCCCCGTGAGTTTCACATTTTCTTTTGTTTTATTATTTTTCCCTGTGTTCTCTTTAATGCTTTCACCAAGAATGGAAATACTTATACTTAATCTCTATTTAAAATTGTTTCAGGCATAGCCTTAAATATAACCAAGTTGGAAAACGTTGCTCCAAGAGTGAATGTAATATGCCTTTTCCAAAGCATACTGCTACTTGTATTCTAGTACTGAATTTCCACTTTCTGAATCCTTAAATTTTCTCGTATAAACTGTGTTCCCCATGTTAAGTTTTTAAAAAGTGTTGATAACGGTTATATTCTGTGTTAAAAAGGTGCCTTTTTTGTCCTTGAGATTGGGTCAATAAGTACTGTTCGGAGCACAGGTTACAATATAATTTCTGCCGATATAAGCACTTAGGGTAAATCATGCAGCAGTTCAACTCAGGGAAATAGACGTTAAGGAAGGATAATGACTATTTTAGAGGGAGATAATAGGAAAGTAGAAAGTGAGACTCAGTTTTATGTATAAAATGAATTTTATATTAAGTTACTGAAAATAAGAATTGTTACCTATTTAGCCTTATTCATTAGTCTAAAATTATTAACAATTTATATGTCAAGACTTGGGTTTACATATTGACTTATTTTTACTTCTGTCTGTATTTAAGAAAAATTTAATATTAGTAATATTGATTTTGTTGCTTAGATACAACTCGGAGTAGACGAGACAATGAAGTAGCTGGCAGAGATTACCACTTCATTTCACGACAAGCTTTCGAGGCAGATGTAGCTACTGGAAAATTTATAGAACACGGTGAATTTGAGAAAAATTTGTATGGTACCAGCATAGATTCTGTGAGACAAGTAATCAACTCAGGCAAAATATGCCTTTTAAATCTTCGTACACAGGTAAAATTAGAATTTTTTTTTTTAAAGCAGTTGGGGTTAAGTAACTTGCCCGAGGTTACATGGCCAGTTTTTTGTGTGGGTGTTAAGTATCCGAGGCTAGAACTGATTCCAGGTCCTCCCAACTCCAGGGCCGGCGCTCTTACTCACTGTGCCACCTACCCGCCCCAGAATTAGAATTTTTAACCTTTCCACTATCCAAATGTGCTGACGTTGATTTTTTTCTACTTCAAGTTCATAAAGTATTGTCTGCAAGATAAAATCATCTGGTTAGGAACCCAAATAGTCATCACCTTATGATGATGAAGCCTTCCCTGACACACCCTCCCACAACTGCTGGTGTCTTCCCTCCATAATTACGTATATTTAATTGTTTTTACTCTATATTTTGTGTGTGTGTGTGTGTCTGTCTGTCCTCAGTGCCTTTCATGGTGTTGGTACATAGCAGTCTTTTAATAAATGCTTGTTGATTAATCAGGAAAGGGTAACAAGGTAACAGAAACTCAATGAAGGCTATGGTTTCCATAGTGTTTCCCAGTTCACAGCCCCTGCTAAAATTTATAATAAATAAAATAAAACTTGGTGTTGTGTTTATAGATGCTTATATTACCCTGCCCTTCCCATCAAAATTTCCTACAGAATTGTAACTGGTTGTCCTTACAACTCTAGACAAGTCACAAGCATAAGTTTATAGGTAATAGAAAATTATAGTTATATCAGGTTTTAATGTTTACAGAGCACTCTACATGGTCCTTAAGCCTTACAACTAACCTTTAGGTAAGTATGATAGGTATTATCCTCTTTTTTGCAGATGAGAAAACTGAGATTCAGAGCAATTAAGTGGCTTGTCCATAGTCACTGTGAAATATGAGCCCAGGTTATCTTTATTTCAACATTGTCCATTATACCATACTGCCTGCTTAAGATTCTTTACAAATCTTCCAATAAAATCCTTCTCCCAGGGAGCTTTGTATTATAGAAAAGGGGCTAAACTTGGAGCCAGGAAGACCTACATTCAAATCTCACCTCAAACCCTTAGCTGTGCTACCGACCCTAGGCAAGTCATTTAAACTGTCTGTGCTTCAGTCTCCTTATCTGGAAAATGAAGGGGTTAGATTTGATAGCCTTGAAGGTCTCTTCTAGATTCAAAGCTAGGTCCTATAATGTTTCTTAATGCTCTAGAGTATACCTACCTTTGATTCTCAAAAGTCTGTGCCCATGAAACACAAAGGCTGGCTGGTCATTCTCAGCTGAAAAGAATTCAGATATGGGCCTAGCAATGGGTTATTGCTGAGGACCATTTAAGATAAGTGCATTAAAGCTTATCACAGGCTAGTGATCTGGTGATAGGGGGAAGGGGGTACTCCTCTACCCCATGAAGACCATCTTGTTAAGTCCTGGAAAGACTGCTCTCCACTTTGGTGGAGGGATAATCATTGCACCCCCTTCACAAGAAAGGCTTCGTGCATTATTGGCCAAAGAGGGCAAAAACCTAAACACATATCAGCTCATTTGTTCTATACAACAAGCCTGTGAAATAGGTATTCATTTATTATACCCATTTTGTAGATGAGGAAACTCAAGAGTTTGAGTGACTTGTCCATTGTCACACAAAAAGTAAGCGTCAAAAATGGGATTCCAACCCAAATCCATCCTGACTCCAAGTTTAGTATTTTTTGTTACTGTATCATATCTGTAGGGAGACTTGGCTAAATAGAAATACCAGCTTTTTTTTTCACATAGCCCATTTCTTATTGCTATTTGTAAATTAATTAGGTGCTTGCTCATTGACTTGTGTAATAAGACTTAATGCCTACATTTGTGTTACTGATGCTAATTCCAAAATAGTAGACTTACAGTATTAGTATCTTTTTACCATTTGTAGTGTCAGTGCAATATTTACAGCATCCGCAATCACAATCAAGACCGTGACTATAAATATCACATGACATTTCATCACAGAATATACCAAACTCCATATAGAGGACAGAACTGAAACATTTATTTAGACCACAGAAAACCCAATCCCCAAACCAGTAAGCCGATTCCATCATAGTACCAAAGATATTCAGAAGCCATAATAACACTGAGAGCCTTTAGCTTCCCACAAACCAATACAAGATCTATATTTACTCACAAACCTCTCTGTCTCCTTGCCTGAGTTCCTCTCCCCCACTGTCTAGCTAGCTCTGGCTCCCAGCTTCCTGTGGGTTTTGCTTTCCTTTAGCAAACTCCTCCCACCACAGGCTCCATGTAACTATATTCAGCCTATTAGGGGGCAGAGTTTATCTTCACAGCAGGGAAGCTTCTTGTGGGCTCTGCTGCACTCTTCAGCAAATTCCCTCCATCACAGACTCCATGTGATTACATTCAGCCTATTAGGGGGCAGAGTTTACTTTCAAAGCAGGGAAGATCTTCAGATTCCCATTCCCATTACACCATTGTGCATTTAATACTTATAAAATTGTTCCTTCTCAAGATGGAGTCTTTTCAAAGTTTCATTGATTCCCTTCTTTAAAAATAAGGGTCATTTTCCAGTAACCTCTTAATAGTATCCCTCCCCATTCCATAATGTTGTCTGACAGCAACATTTCCACTTGAGTAGAAGTTATGGTGCTTCATTTATTTACTGTGTCCAAGATTAATCATTGTAGTTAACCTGAGTTTGATTGGTTTTCAGCATTTTCATTTCCATTTTTGTAGTTGAATTTTTTTGTTGTTCTTAATTTACTCTGTTGACTTATGCAAGTCTTCCATGTTTATCTGAATTAATTTCTTATTATGCACTAGTGTCCCATCTTAAATACTAGTTTGTTTACATATTTTCCAGTTCATGAGTTAATTTTTTAATTAATTTTTTTGATGTCACTTAAGTGCTGATAAGAAGAATGTGTGTGTATATACATATCTGTATGTCCATTTATATCTATTATGTGCTATTTCTACATATACATATAAATTTGTGGGATCTTTCTTTGCTCTCCTGACTGTGCTCATTGAATCAAAGACAAGTGTTCAATTTTTGTATCTCTTTGTATAACATTTTGCCTTGGATTTAAATCTTAGGCATTTTATACTAGTCTGGACCTAGAAGCCTTGAAAGAACTCACAATGCCTCATTGTGTCTCGGTTATCCTTATAATAATCTTTTGAGGTAAAAAAGGCCACACTTTGTCCTTGCTTTCATAGTGGAAAAACCGACACATTTAGGTTAACTTTACATGATTAATGATAAAGCCAGAATTAAGATCTAAATCTCTTATCTCTTAATTAACAGTATGCTGTGCTTTCTGTCAAAGTTGATTAGAAAATTAGAGTTTTCTCTGCCTTGTTTTTAGCATTTAGTTTTCAGTTTTATTTTAGGTACTTTATTATGTGTACATGTACAGAATCTAGCAAAAATGGGTTTTAATTATGGCTTAGTTAAAATGTATATATTTTGTAATCACAAATATATTAGCATCTTGCCCAGATTTTTTGTCAGCCATTATCATCTAATTTTATTGATTTTCAATCATTTCAGTATTTCAATAGAAAAGTAACCTGATCTAGTGAGTGGGTGTTTTTCTTCCACTCACTCCCCCTCCCAGTTTCTGAATTTTTGGTACAGTGGAAAAACCTCCACTTTGAAGTTGTTCACAAAATGTTTGAAAAATGTATTTGTAGGATGCAATGGGGAAAAGAGTAAAGAATGGCTAAAAAATGTTTTGTTGTATATATATTTAAATATATCAGTGTATGTATTCATGTATGTCTGTATACATGCTTTTTTTTTACTTCTATAGTCACTGAAGAGCCTTCGGAATTCAGACTTGAAGCCATATATTATCTTCATTGCACCCCCTTCACAAGAAAGGCTTCGTGCATTATTGGCCAAAGAGGGCAAAAATCCGAAGGTATGTTGTTATAGTGTTTCTGTTACTTTCTTTCTTACTTTCTGTTACTTATTTTCAGTAACTTAAGAACTTTAAGGAAGGAAACAAATATAGGGTTACTTGCAGCTATTTGTATCTAAACAATTTTTTTTAATGACAGTTCATTATGCCATAGTAATAACTCTAAATGCAAGACTGTAATGTACTCATTACCTTTTAATGCAACATGTATTTTCATTTTTATCTTCAATTAACAAGTATTTTTTTTGCCTCTTTACCGCCTTAGTAGCCTCTTAAACTAAAAGGATAAATCAAACCCTATTACAAAATCTCATACTTTAAATTAGGTTTTAATCATTCATATTTAAACAAAACAGATTTCCACATTAGTCATTTAAAAAAAATAGTATCTCATCTTGATTTGATCCCTTCTCTGTCTGCATTTAGGCTTCATCATCTCCTTTTTGGAATCATGATCGATTATTGTATGAATAGCATTCATATTCAAAGTAATTTTTGTTTATAGTATTATTGTATAAGTTGTCCTCAACTTCTACTCACTTCACTACATCAGTTCATGCAAGTCTTTGTAGATTTTTTTTGAAATTATTCCTTTCTATTACTTGATGGCTGCACCCTGAATTTCTAGCTGTTTGCCACAGAGAGCCTCTATAAACATCTTTTTTACATTTGCCTCATTTTCTTTTTTCTTTGATCTCTTTGGGACATCGTTCAGGAGAATTGGGAGGGGACAGGAGAAATGGAAAATTGAGTTGTTTCTTACTTCATACTCACCTTATTGGCAAAAATGACAAATGTTTGCCAGTCTGTGGAAAAATGGAAACACATCTCTTGTTGGTGGAACTGTGTAAGAGGACTGGAACGATAGGAGGTAGCTATGTTCTGAAGATCTCTAAATGCCAAACAGTATTTTGTATTTGATCCTTCAGGCAATTAGCCGTCAATGGAGTAAATATATTGAGTAGGAGTATGATATAGTTGGAACTGCGTTTTAAAAAATCATTTTGGTGGCTTAATGGAGGCTAAATTGGAGTGGGGAGAGACTAGAGGCAAGCATCCCCCACAGGAGGTTTTTTTCAATAGTCCAGGCATGAGTAGATGAGTGCCTGCACTGGTGACAGTGTTAGAGGAGAGAAGAGGATGTATTTGAGAGATGTGGTGAAAAGATGAAATCGATAGACCTTGTTAAGATTTTTGGTTGTTGTGGACAGGGATGGGAGAGTCCAGGTGACTCCTTAGGTTTTTGAGCCTGAGGGACTGGGAGGGTGGTGTTGCCCTCTACAAATAAGAGAATGGTAGGAGCCAGACTTATTTTTGGGGGGAAAAGATAATGAGTTCCATTTTAGTACTGAGTTTAAGACATCTCTTGGACATCCAGTTTGAGATGTATGAAATGCAGTTGGAAATGGTATATTAGAGGTCAGCAAGAGATTGGGGCAGAATTTGCAGATAGGTAGATTTTTGCAAATCATCAGCTTAAAGATGGCAATTAAATCTATGGGAGCTGATAAGATCAAGTGAGGTAGTATAACTGGAGGAGAGAAGAGAGCCCAGGAAAGAACTCTGAGGCACATCTACAGTTAGAGGCCATCATCTCAGTGAGGATCCAACAAAGGAGACAGAGAAGGAGCAATCAAGAGAAAGGAAAACTAGGAGAGAAAAAAGCCTCACAAGAAGAAAGTATCATTTCTGTTGTTGTTCTCAAAGGTGTCCTATTGTAATCTTGCCCTACTTAATTTTCTGATAAGAGTGTTGAAAGACATTAGGCACCATGTTATACCTGTGTTTATAAAGCACAGGAGATAATGTGATTACAGTGGACAGAACACAGGATTTGGACAATGAGAAAAGACATGGATTGAGATCCTCCTGCCCTTCTACTTTCAGGTCACTTTGTGGCCTTGTACAAATCACTTAAACTGTATGCTTTTTCTCTATATATAAAGTTACCAGCTTTGACCTTGAGTTCTAATTTAATCTCTGTCTTTAAATATATAATATAGAATAGATATTTTTAGTCAATTTTTTTTAAAAAAGCAATTGGGGTTAAGTAACTTGCTCAAGGTTACACGGCCAGGTGTTTCTGGGTGGGTGCTAAGTGTCTGAGCCTGGATTTGATCCCAGGTCATCCCGACTCTGGGGCCGGTATTCTTACTCACCATGCTACCTGGCCACCCCAGTTAGTCAATTTATTAAACATATTACATATGCAATAATAAGGCAGGCACCATGGGGTAAAAAAAAAAGTCATGGTGCCAGGCTTCAACAGTCTTACAGTCAAGTTCATTATTAAGGGATGTTATATGTGAGGATACAAGAACAAAGTTTCTGCCCTTGGAGAGGTTACATTTTATTGGAGATTTTAATATACATGCATGGAAAATTAAATAAAATAAACATTATACTAAATTATTATTATGTATTGTCTGTGTTACATAAGGTATTATATTTTATGTTATGTTAAATATTAAATGTAAATTAGATATAATACAAAATACACACAACTAGTAAGTATTAGAGACTAGCTGTAAATGGTGGCCTTTATGGCTACATCACCTGCATTCTGTTCACTGTTCTAAACTGCTTCTTCAGATAGCTCAGGTCATGAAATGTTCTGATCTAAAACTGTTCTAACCCAGACATAATTCTTTAACCCCAAGAGAATCTTTTTTTCCCCCTTATTTATTTTGGATCATTTAGAAACTTAAGTTGCTTTATAAACAAACTGCTCAAAATTCTTATTTGTCTATGGTTTGTTGAATTTTAATCCCACTATTGAAGTACTCACGTTTAAGGAGTTAAGAAGAGAATGGCAGGTGCAAAAATAGAGTTTACAAATGTAATCCCCACTATGAAGGAATGACAGTAAAATCCTTGATCCTTTTACTTTTCTTTTTCATCTAGTTGCTATGATGCTGCTACAAGGTACTTAAATTTTAACTGATACTTCTTTTTAAAAAAACATGGTAGTTTTTTTTTTCAGTTACATGTAAAGATAGTTTTTCATCATTCATTTTTATAAGATTTGAGCTCCAAATTTTTCTCTCTTTTCTCCCCCCTAATTTTTTTTCTCTTTAATTAATTTATTTTTAGTTTTCAGCATTCACTTGTATAAGATTTTGAATTCTAAATGTCCCACCTTCCTCCAGCTCTCCCTTCCCAGAATGGCATGCTGTCTGATATAGGTTATATATGTACAATCATATTAAGCACATTTCCACATTAGTCACGTGAAAATAGAATCAGAACAAAAGCGAAAAAACATGAGAAAGAGAAAACAAAAAATCAATAAAAGAAAGAGAAAATAGTATGCTTAGATCTGCATTCAGACCCCATGGATCTTTCTGTGGATGTAGATAGCATTTTCCATCATGAGTCTTTTAGAATTATCTTAGATTCTTGCATTGCTGAGAAGAGCTAGTCTAACAAAGTCAGTCATTGCTGTGTTGCCGTTACTGTGTACATTGTTCTACTGATTCTGTTCTCTTCACAGCATGAGTTCATGTAAGTCTTTCCAGGTTTTCCTGAAGTCCACCTGCTCACCTTTCTTATGGAGCAGTAGTATTCCATTGCATTCATATATCTCAACTTGTTCAGGCATTCTTTGGATAGGCGTCCTTTCAATTTCAATTCAGTAGGCATCCATCAATTTCCAGTTCTTGGCCATCACAAAAAAGAACTGCTATAAATATTTTTGTATATGTAGGTCCTTTTCCCTTTTTTATGTTTTGCCCTTTTTTGGAGGGCAGTGACTTGCCGAAGGTCACATGGCTAGTTTTTGTGTTAAGTGTCTGAGGACGGATTTGAACTCAGGTCCTCCTGACTACAGGGCTGGTGCTCCCATTCTTTTCCCTTTTTTTATGATCTCTTTGGGATACAGGTCTAGTAGTGGTAGTACCAGATCAAAGGGTTTGCTGTTTTATAGCCCTTTGGGCATACCATGTTTCCCCGATAATAAGACACTGTCTTATTAATTTTTTTGGAAAGAAAAACACTAGAGCGCTTATTTTCAGGGGAGGGCTTATGTTGTCCTGCCTCAGCTCTCCTCCGTGGCACTGCTCTCAATGGCGCCAGCAAGCAAATCACTGGGGAAAAACAGGATGACGCGCTCACTGCTGCAGCTCTGATTGGATGTAGCTCGGAGCGCGGCGTGCGTTTCCCGGGGGGGGGTGGGGGGGACGGTGCATACAGAGGGTACCGTAATGTAGCGTGTAGCGCAGGGGATCACCTTCACTACAGTAGCAATCTCAATAGGGCTTATTTTCGGGATAGGGCTTATTATCGGGGAAACATGGTAGTTCCACATTGTTCTCCAGAATGGTTGGATCAGTTCATTTAAATTCATTAGTATTCCAGTATTCCAACAATGCATTAGTATTCCAGTTTTCTTTTGACCATGTTTACCCTCAGTCTGCCCTCCCTTCTATCAGCCTTCTCCCTTTTCTTCCCCTTTTCCCTTACTACTTTTCCTCCCTTCTATTCATCCCTTTCCATTTTTTTACCCTTTTCCCTCCTACTTCCTATGGGGTAAATTAGATTCTTTTCCTAACTGGTTATGTTATTCCCTCTTTGAGCCAAATCTGATGAGATTAAGATTCAAACAGTGATGCGGAGTTCTGTCTTCCTCCCATTCCATGCTTTGATCCTTTTTGTCACCAAAAGTGGATTCTATGGGCTGATAGCGCTTCCTCTGCTTGCTCATCCTGCCAGCCAATTACTTCATTTTTGAGCTCTTTGCCATGGTAGAACTCTGCTTCCAGAGTGTAGAACTTTGTCCCAAATTGCTGGGGTTTTGGCAGATGTTGTCCGAGGTCTGAAGAGGGCACCTTCTCTACAGACACCACACTGGCACACAGGCCTTTCTCACCCCAGGACCACCACCCAAGACCATGATCCAGATCCAAGCAGGTTAAAGCAAAAGCCTTTTTTGACCCTTTGAATGGTCACTTGGTCCCCCTATGATCTGCAGGCCAGGAGCTCCAGAAGCAGGCAGACGGCAGCAGCTGCAGCCATTGTGTCTTCGCCACTTCTTGCCCCAGGGACAGGGACTGGACTGTGCTCTTTAGTCCCCCTGTTCCAACAGAGTACCACACTGACCTTTTACTTTGTCTTTGTTGTTTATGGGTTGAGAAGTCTGGAAACCACCACAGCTGCTGGTGATTCACTCTCCTGAAGTCTGCTCTGGGTACTGCTGGTTGGGGGCCACCCTGGGGCCGGAACCATCGGCTCATGTGGGACTGTGCTCAGGTCCCAGAATGCTGCGATAGGCCCTTTCTGTAGGCCTGCCAGGCTGCCTTCAGCGGGAGATTTGTTTCTCTCTGTCACTTTGTGGGTTCTTTAGCTCTAAAATTTGTTTAGAGTCGTATTTTACAGGTATTGGAGGTGGTTGTGGCGGTGAGGGGGCTCATGGAATTTCCTGCTTCTGCTCCACCATCTTGACTCTGCCCCGTAGCCATTTTTTCTTTGCTTAGACATTGAAACTGCTTTGACAGTTTGGTCTTGTGTTATCACAAGTCTGCCAGAACTACCATACTAACATAGAAAATTTTAATATCCTCATATTGGTCATGTTACAATAAAACAGATCACTTCTCATATTTACTATCTCTAGCACCCTACATTTAAACATTAAAAACCACTTGAGAAATACTGGAATTCATATCAAAGTAACATAAACCTGTTAAAAATGTTGAAAATTATTTGTAGGACATGGATTAGAAATAGTTATTATATATTCGAATAATGCAAACAAAGTTGTCCTGCTGGTTAATTCTCCTCTTCTATTTCAGCTTCATCTCCTTAAGTACCTGAGAGCCTCAGTTTCAGGTTGAAGTATTCCTAGTGGAAAGATAAGAGTTGAATAGAAATTTTGGTTTTCAAATACAAGACTCGAGAGGCATCAGAATGTAAACCTGAAAGAGAAATCATAAGGGACTCAGGACAATATATCTTAACATCTGAGAACTGTATCATTATTAGGGAAATTAGGGTTCTACATAGAAAAAAGGTGCAAGAGTGAGGTGATTTATGTTGGGATGAGGTAACAAAAAAAAAGAGAAGGGGAAATGGAGAGAAAAAGCTGGAGAATTATCTCACACAAAAGAGGTGCCCAAGGAAGAGTTGTTATGGGGAGGGTGGGAGAGGAGGTGAGGCAGTGCTACACTTGAACTTCAGTCACATCTAAATGGGTTACAAAAGGAAAAAAACATTAAAAAATACACACACACACACACACACATACTCAATTGGTAATAGGCATCTATCTTACCCAAATGGAAAGTAGGAGGGGAAGAGGTAAAAGAAAGGGTGTGATTAAAAGGGATAATGGAAAAACGAAGGTAGTGGTGAGAAGCAAAACAGACTTTAGTGGAAGGGCAAGATAAAAAGAATTAAAGATAAACTGGAAAAAATAGTTTGGAGGGAAATACACAGTAATCATAATTTAATGTGAATGGAATGAATTCACCCCTAAAATTGAAGTGTATAGCAGAGTAGATTAAAAATCAGAATCCTACAATATTTCACTAAATAAATGCATTGAACACAGTCACACAAACGTAGGTACAGGGCTAGAGCAGAATCTTTTATGCTTCAGCTGAAGTAAAAAGTGAAAAAAAAAAAAAAGCAAGGGTAGCAATCACAATCTCCGACAAAGCAAAAATGAATCTAAGTAAAAGAAACAAGGAAATTGCATCTTGCTGAAAGGTACCACAGACAGGTTAATATCAGTGTTAAACATATATGCACCAAATAGTATAGCATCCAAATTTTATTTATTTTTAGTTCTCAGCATTCATTTCCACAAGCTTTTGAATTACAATTTTTTCTCCCCTTCTTTCCCCTACTCCCACCCCAAAATAGCAAGCCCACTGTATACCCCTCCCCCCAGTTCATTCTCCCCTATATCCTCCATCACCCCCCTAACTTTCTATCAGGGCAAGATGGACCTCTATATCCCAGTAGCATCCAGATTCTTAAAGGAATAATAGTTAAATGAGTTACAGGAGGAAATATTATAACTATACTAGTGGCAGACTGTAACCTACCCCACTCAGAACTAAATAAATATATAATATATAAGAAAGAAATGAAGGAGATTACTAGAATCTTAGAAAAATTAGATATGGTAAACCTGGTGAAAACTGAATGTAAATAAAAAGGAGTGTAACTTTTTCTTGGCTGTATATGGCACCTTCACAAAAACTGACCATGTATTAGGGCTTAAAAATTCACAGCCAAATGCCAAAAAGTATTAAATGCCCTGTTTTCAGATCATAATACAGTAAAAATTACATTTACTAAAGGGCTTAATTCATTGGAAACTAAGAAATCTAATCTTAAAGAAGGTGTGGTTCAAAGAACAAGTCATAGAAATAACCAATTATTTCATTAAAAAGAATGACAACAATGAACCACCATTCCAAAATTTGTATGTAGCAAAGCAGTACTTAGAGGGGAAAAGTTATATCTCTAAATGTGTACAATAATAAAAGCAAAAGTAGATCAATGGATGAGGCATGCAGTTTTTTTTTTAAACTAGAAAAAGAACAAATTAAAAATCCCCAATAAACACTAAAATGGAAATCAAAGGACAAATTAATAAAATTAAAAGAAAAACCATCAAATGCAAATAAATAAAAGTAGGAGCTGGGTTTATGAAGAAAAAGATAAACCATTGGTTAATTTGATTTTTTCAAAAAGGAAGAAACCAAACTTTAAGAACAGTGTGTACAGAGCCCATTAACATAGCTTTTGTGAACAATCCTGGCAACATGGATCAAAAAGTTATTTCAATGAAAAATATTTAGCTAAGGTTTGACTTTTCAAACTAAGGGTAATTTGAGACATAGAGAGAAATTAAAAAAGGAGAGTGCAAAATACCCAGTGATCTTACAAATTTGATAAAGAAAAGCCATATATATTCATAGACATTAGTACATAAGTGCATAAAATGTTATCTTGAGCATTTTTACTCTGTTGAATACTAAAATTTCAGTAATGTTTCCCTTGTACTATCAGTACTTTATAAGTCATAACAGTGTGTTCACTTATGTTAGTGTGCACAAGGATCTGGCGCTGAACAAAAGCTTTAGTGTCTTCCATGGCCAGATGTATAACATTACAGAATGGAAATTAGGAAGCGCTGCATAAATTTCCAGGGAATAAACCAAAGGTATTTTAGTTTTGTGGGAGCTTTTTGTTTCTTAGCTTAACAAAGCAGAAAGCATATCACAAGAATTATTGTATTGGTATACCCCATCCTTCATTATATGTGTATAATGTTTTACAGTTCAAGTGTTTCTTTAATTTGGTAATTAAAATCATGTTTATTCATTTAAGTTGGTTTTGAGCATTGTTATAGTTCCAGTATAGTACTTTGACTTGGAATATAGAGTTTTATTGATTAACAAATACATGCATTCTTTTTTCCAGTATATACTTGCACCTTAATTATTATGAACAGACCTTACATACATAAGAATTCTTGTAACATAGTTCCCTGGTCCTTAGCAACCCACTTGGATAAAATAAATTTTTACATTAAATCTACTTGCAAATTTTCTGTGGTTTGTTATACTTCTCATGAAAGTTTCTGGCTTTCCAGATTTATACACATTCCCACAAATTTATGGAGAAAGAAAGTAGTCATGGTCCTGTGAACCATGTGATCTGTTTAGGGCACATTTTTCAACTTCAGAAACATTTCTATTCGTGGAGAGCTAAACAGATAGCTATGTTCTTAGAGACGTTCTGAAATAATCAGTCCTAATGATACAGTAATACACTTCCTGAATCTCGATCTGATATTGTTTCCATATCCATGATTTATAGTGTAAAGACAGAATAAAGAAATAAGAGCTAGAAGATCACCCAAAAAGATGAGACAGTCTCTATGTCTATTCATCAGGCAAGAGAAACAACTTAATAGTCTGAACGTTCACTACTTCTTATCCGTGTGTGTGTTCTTCCCTTCCCCTGCCATTATAAAAGTTCTTTTAGCACTTTTATGTGAGATAATTTTCCCTGTTCTACCTCTCCTTACTCCCCATGCATCCCTCTTTCTTACCTCGTCATTTTTTTTTTAGAGATCATCTCAACATAATTAACTCATTCCTGCCCTCTTTCTATGTTAGAATCCTAATAATGATAAAGTTCTTAGATGTTATGTATCATTTTCCCATAAGGAATGTAAACAAATGTTTATGATTGATTAGTCTTTCGTTTTTACCTGTTGAGTCTTATGTTTGGATGTCATATTTTTCTATTCAACTCTGGGCTATTTCCTTCAAGAATGTTTGAGGCATAAGTGGCAAAAGGATGAACAGGATGGGACCAGATCAGAGTGGGCTCCGCCATCTTGAGGAGTCATGAGGAAGGGCGTGTCAGTGGCTGAAGTTGCAGAGTGCTGTCTGGTGCACTCAGTGACAGTGGTGATGCTACTGGAAAATTTGTCCACCATGCTATGGAAGAGGTTTGGTGGTACCAGAGTGACCTGGCCTGGTGACAGGGCAGTGTGACAGGCACTGTGCACCACATTCAGAGCAGCCTGGGCACACTCAGCCAGGGGCCACCAGCTGCATGACCCAGCTTCAGCAAGCATGCATACACCACCTGGCCTGCTGCACAGCCAGGTCTTTAAGGAGGAGGCAGAAATCCCAAGGAGAGCTTTTCAGGAGGAACCAGAATCCGCAGAGCTAGAAGAGAAGGAGCTATGACCAGAGGCCCTAGAAGAACTGGAAGAAAGGAAGAACTCAGATGAGGAATCAGTGGAATCCTGGGCCAAGCAACTTAAGAGTACTGGCCTAGAGAAGGTTCAGAGCATTCACAGGGCACTGTTCACCTGAAAGAACAAGGGCCTTTCCCCAAGGAACCCTATGGAAGATCCAGAGAGCCCTGAGGCCAGGGAAACTGATGTTTCAGGAAGAAGGTGCTGCCTAGTGCTCCATCCTGCCTGCCCACTTGTCTGTGCTTTTATCTTTAATGGCACCATCAGTTGCCAGGCAAAAGAGCCCAGTTACCTAAAGATCACCTTTACCCAAGCAAAGAAAGAGCCCTACCTTCATAGCTCAACTCACTCTCTCAGGCCTCCACTCCAAAACACTCCAGTCCACCCCATTCTAAACCTCAAAGATCTCACTGTCACCCTCCCAAGTATGCTCAAAATTAATAAACTAATTTCACTTAAAAAAAGACTGTTTGAAAGTTCTCTGTTTCATTACCCATTTTTCCCTCTGAAGAATTAGACTCAGTTTTGCTGGGTAAGTGATTCTTCATTGTAATCCTAGTTCCTTTGCCCTCCAGAATATCATAACCCAGGCCGCCTACTCCAAAGCCCCTAAATCTTAACTTGTTCTTGACTCTGGCTCCACAGTATTAGAATGTTTTTTTTCTGACTACTTGGAATATTTTCTCCTTGACCTGTGAGTTCTGGAATTTGGCTATAATATTCCAGGGAGTTTTTATTTTGGAATGTCTTTCAAGATTGGATTCTTTCAATGTCTGTTTTAGCCCCTGGATCTAAGATATCAGGGCAGTTTTCCTTCATAATTTCTCTAAATAGGATGTGTAGGCTCTTTCTTTTATCATGGTTTTCAGGTAGTCCAATAATTCTTAAATTATCTCTCCTCAATCTATTTTCCAGGTTCTTTTTCTGATGAAATATTTCGCATTTTCTTCTATTTTTTTCATTCTTTTGACTTTGTTTTATTGGTATTTTTTTTTTTTTTGATGTCTCATGGAGTCTGATTTTTTAGGAATTCTTTTCTTTGGTGAGCTTTTGTATCTCTTTCTATTTGGCCTACTCTATTTTTTTTTTTAAGAAGACCTGTAAATTTGTGTGCCTGTTTTACCATTAGTCTGGTTCTGGGTTTTTTTTTTCCTATTTTTTTCTTTTCATTTTTTAAAATAAATTTGTTTGTTTCCTTTTAGTTTACAGGATTCAATTCCACAATTCCTTGAGTTTCACATTTTGTCCCCCTCCCTTCTCTCCCCCCCCATGGCGGCATATAGTCAAGTGTAGGATCTGTAAATACTTTCACATTATACATTAGTCAGGTTATAAAGATGGATTGTATCAGCTGGAATGAAAAATGGTAAAGAGGACATAAAACCAAATAAGAGAAGGAAAAAGATCAGATGTTTTGCTTCCACCTGTATATAAACTCAGTTCTTTCTAGTTCTTTCTCTGGATGCACATATTTCTCTCCATCATGCGTCTTTTGGGATTGACTTATATCACTGCATTGCTGAGAAGAGTCCAGTCTATCAAAGTTGGTCATCACACATACGTTGTGTCTGTAATTGTGTACAAATTTCTCCTGGTTCTACTCTTCTCACTCAGCATCAGTTCTTTTAAGCCTCTCCAGGTAAATATGAAGACCGTCTGCTCCTCGTTTCTTATAGCACAATAGTATTCCATAACATGCATATACCACAACTTGTTCAGCCATTCCCCAATTGATGGGCACCCCCTTAATTTCCAATTCTTTGCCACAACAAAAAGAGCTGCTATAAACATTTTTGTACTTATGGGTCTTTCTCCCACTTCTATGATCTTTTTGGGATATAACTCTAGGAGTGGTATTGCTGTGTCAAAGGATATGAAAGTATAGCCGTTTGGGCATAATTCCAGATTGCTCTCCAGAAAGGCTGGATCAGTTCACAACTCCACCAGCATTGCATTAGTGTTCTAATTTGCCCACATCCTCTCCAGCATTTATTGTTTTTCTGTTTTGTCATCTTAGCCAATCTGACTGGTGAGATGTGGTACCTCAGAGTTGTTTTGATTTGCATTTCTCTAATCAATAGTGAATTAGAGCATTTCTTCATGTGCTTATAGATATCTTTGATTTCTCTGAAAACTGCCTGTTCATATTCTTTGACCATTTATCAATTGGGGAATGACTTGTATTCTTATAAATTTGGCTCAATTCTCTGTGTATTTTAGAAATGAGTCCTTTGTCAGAGACATAGGTTGTAAAGATTCTTTCCCAATTTCCCACCTCCCTCTTAATCTTGGTTACATTAGCTTTGTTTGTACAGAAGCTTTTCACTTTCATGTAGTCAAAATTATCCATTTTACATTTTATAATGTTCTCTAATTCTTGTTTAGTCATAAAGTCTTTCCCTCTCCACAAGTCTGATAGGTAAACTATTCCTTGTTTTAGTAGACTGCTTACAGTATTAACCTTTATACCTAGATCATGCACCCATTTAGACTTGATTTTAGTATTAGATAATGGTCAGTTTCTGCCATACTATATTCCAGTTTTCCCAGCAGTTTTTGTCAGATAGTGAATTCTTATCTGAAAAACCAGGGTCTGGGGTTTTAGATTACTATATATGGGGTTTATAAATTACTATAGTCATTGACTTCTGAATCCCATGTGCCTAATCTATTCCATTGATCCACTCCTCTATTCCTCAGCCAGTACCAAGTAGTTTTGATGACTGCTGCTTTATAATACAGATTGAAATCTGAAAGCTGGTGTGTGTGTATATATATATATACCTTCCCTAGCATTTCTTTTTATTAATTCCCTTGATATTCTGGACCGTTTATTCTTCCAAATGAATTTTGTTACTATTCTTTTCTAACTCTATAAAGTAGTTTTTTGGTAAATTAATTAGTATGGCACTAAATATATAATTTAATTTAGGTAAAATTGTCATTTTTATTATATTAGCTTGACCCAGCCATGAGCAATTGATATTTTTCCAATTAGTTAGATCTGACTTGATTTGTGTGATAAGTGTTTTGTAGTTGTATTTTTTTTAAGTGTTATTTTCATTTTTTTGCATCTTCATAATTTTCTTGCATTACCCTCATTTCTTTTCACACTTTTTCCTTTACCACTTTTACCTCTTCAAGGCTTTCAGGAATTCTTGTTGGGTTTCAGTCTTAATTAGAATTTTTTCTTTGAAGCTTTGCTTATAGCTAGTTTTACATTGTTTTCTTCATTTGAATTTGTGTTTTGGTTTTCCCTATAATTCCTTGATTCCTGACTTTAAATAGAAGCTTTTTTGGTGGGGTCAAAATTTTTTTTGTCTCATTTTTCTAGCCTGTTTCTTTACTTTGAATGTAATCTTGATGCCAGTTGGGTTCTGCTAATCTTAGGGTGGTGGGGGCACTGTCCAAAACTTCAAATTTTTTTTTGCTGTCATTTTCAGAGTTCGTTCTAGGAGCCCTGCAGGTTTTTGGTGCTTCCAAGTTGGTGTGAACCAGAGAGAGGTATGGTCACTGATCTCTTGGTCTGCACTCTGGCTTGACACCCGAACTGCATGTTTCCAGTCAACATCAGCTGCATCCAGTGCCAGCAAAGTAATCTGTTTCTGACCAGTTGTCTAATCTTCTTACTATCCCTGGGCTTAGAGCTCCTGAAGCTGCTGCTACTTTTGCTATCCATAAACCCCTTCCAAGGCCCAGGACTGGTACTACCAGTGCTCAGGGCCCACACCAACCCTGGATGTCACAGAGTTCTCCTGTGTACCTCTTAAGTTATCTTACTTTGGAAAATGTCTCACTCTGACCTTTTGTTGACTTTGCTCCTCCAAAACTTGATTTGAGGAGGTATTAAAGTTGTTTGGAGGGAATATTGAGAGAGTTCAACTGAGTGGCTGCCTTTCATCCTCCATCTTGACTTTACCCCCCTATACTTGATTGTTCTTTTGTTAGTATACTTTAGTAATACTTTGTTAGTAGATCCATGATTTAATCAGACTGCTTACTTCCATTTTGCATACCTTACCTTGGCTAGAAAAAATCACTACCTAGTGACCACTTTTCTGGTCCTGAATCTTAGTTTGGTTGGTCCTTGGGAAATAGAAACAGTCTCAAAACCTATATTAAAAATCTTTCCAAATTAATAAGACCTCCCATATGATCAGCAGGTATAATATTTAAGAAGGTACATTCAACATGATGGGATATCTCAGTAGGAATTGTAAAGAGTATTATGTACACATAAATAAAGACTCACTGAACTTGAGGAATGTTAGTCATTTTTGGGACTCAAAGAAGACTTGGGTCATTGCTATCTTATCTCCACTTCCCACAAATTATATGACAGTTTCTTTAAGACACTAGATGTATTTCCAGGAGGTTGAATTTGACACATGTTATTTGGCAGTTTGCAGTTTCTTCATCAGGACACCAATAGGTGAACCTTGTATTGTTTTGAATAAGGTTTTTATTTTTAAATTATGTGCTTTATTCACATTTAATTGTCAGCTATTTTTAAAGCTTCAGAGCAATAGAAATTTAGCCAGCCCCCAAGCTACAGATTCATGACTTAAATGTAGCCAATCTATACTTCTCCCACCATGAGAACCATTATGGAAAATATTGAGGATTTCAGAGAGTCTCTGGGCTTGGAAATAGAAAAAGTGTGGGAGAGGCCACAATAAAAAGCAAGAATTTAGGGGATCTTGACCTGCCCAAGGGCAGGTTCCCCAATAAGTCAAATCTTATCTAAATATTAGGTCCCTTTGGTGGGTTTGAAAGGGGGGCAATTTTTTGTTATTAAGGAAAAGTAAGTATCTCTGGAGTTTGTACATGTTCTCTCCCTCCTAAAAAAGTGAGTTCCTTTAGGGCAAGCACTGTTCTGACCTGATTTGTTTCTTCAGCTTAGCATAATGCCTAACACATAGTAAATGCTTAATAAAAGCTTATTTACTGAATATGGAACACTTCAGTTGGAAGAGGAGTAAAGATGATGACAAAAATGAACTGTGTCCATTTCAAATTTATTTTTTTAGATCTTGGTGTCCTACCAAGCAAGAAAGGGGAAAACTCTGTTCTACTCTCCTCTTTTATTGCTTGGCCCCTTTTTTTCACTATGCTAAAAGATTAGCCTAGTAATACTTTTAGGCTAATTTTGGGGAATCTTTTTCAAAAATTTTGTGACACTGGTTCTCAGGAAAATGTGTTTAGATTTTCAAACAACATACATTGTTATTAAATTGGAAGTTACATATTATTTTTAGGGATAGAATTACATTTTTAATTACAAAGAGAAATATTAGAATTTATTTTGCAAACAACATTGTTCTCGGAATATTATTTATTCATAGATAATATTTAAAATCAGATTTTAAAAAGGAGAGAAAATGATACTACAAATCAGTGTTTCCAAGTGCTTCATTTTACAGACAAGAAAACTGAAGCCCAAAAATGTAAAGTGCTTTGAGTGAGGTTTAAATAATGTCACATACCTAGTTGGGGCAGAGCTGGGAAATCTGGATGCAGAAAGTTGTACTCAGTTCAGTTAATCAGTTATCCTTTTTGAATATTCTGACCCAATTTTATGACTGTAAGTTGCATAAGATGGGAAGGTCTTGGAACAGCATTCCAAGTGATGGAAAATGGTATTTCAATTTTGAGCAGTATTTTTACTTTTATTTCTAATTGTAATTCCTCAAATTGCAGACTTGTTTAGTTGGGCCTGGAAAGCAGAACTAGAACCAGTAGGTAGAATGAATAAGCAGAAATGATAATTAGAGCTGTAGAAAAAGTGGAAGTTTTGGAGGCCTTTAAACTAGTTGGATGGTAAACCACATGTTGGTGATTCTGTAGAATCATGAGTCACACTTTGGGTAGGTTTGCACTATGTGAATTCTATGATTTGTGGTTTCTTTGGCAGAGGAATATCAGAAAACAGCCTTCTTTATCATTGTTCTTCCATTTATTTGTTATATTAGAATCATTGGATTATAGCTTTGGGGCTGGCGTGGACCGAAAGCACTCTGTTACGAACCTTTTCTTTTCTTTTTTTTTTTTGTTAGAATCTTTTCATTTTGCAGATGAGATCCATAATAATATTACCCTACTATAAGTGATGACCAAGATTTGAACCCAGATTGTCTAACTCCATAGTCAGTGTTCTTTCTACAGTATGATGCTGTATATGAAAGGATTAAGTAATTTTAGCCCTTTTGATATAGCACTGTACCAGGCACCATGGAAGATACAGAGAAATAAAGTAACAGTTTTGGCCCAGGGAAGAAGAGTATATTGTTATTTATAGATATATAAAACAGCATTAGTGAGATTACATATAAAAATAACTGGTATTTATACAATAATTTAAATTTGCAAAGCATTTTACATATGTTAATTATCCCAGCAACCCTGGGAGGTAGTAGAAACTGAGGTAGACATAAGTTAAATGACCTGCCCAGGGTCATACAGATGCTCAGTGTCTGAGACTAATTTTGAACTTAAATCTTCCTAACTTCATCTAGCATTTTATCCATCCTTATCTGAGAATGAGCCAGTGCAAACTCAGCAATCAGATGAATAGAAAGGTCTGACTATAGCAGAGAATCTGGAGTTAGAGAATATATAGGCAATTGGGAGACACTTAAGGTTTTTGAAGTGAATGGAGAAGAATTATTCGTATGTAAATAAAATGTTAATTTAAATATTTGTATTCATTAGACATAAGATTCCAGTTGGAAATGATGTTTTGAAATAATTTTTCTCATTTTCAGAAACTAAAAATATTTAACATTAGCATGATTGGCATGAAATAAATTTTTGTATTTTTAGGTTTGGGGAAAATAAGCATGTTATCAGTTACTGTATTTTAATTTGGGGGGGGTTTTGGTTACAAATAATGTTTTTCCAAATTTTAATTTCCATGGGTTCTTATAAAAATATAACATTCACACAAATGCATAGATAAAAAAGTCTTGTCATTTCTACCTTCACATCTTTATTACAGTCCCCTCTTCACATAGCTTAAACCCTAGTTCAGCCCCTTGTCAATCATGCTCCTGCCTCGTAACTGATCTTTCTGCCTCAAACCTCTAATCTTTTCTTCAATCCATTGTCAAGGTTGACTTTTCCAAAGTGTTAGTCTCATAATATTCCCCTTCCCTTACGTTCTAGTATCTCTCTGTCATTCCCTAGGACCAAATATACAATCTTTCAGGCATTTTCAATTCTTGTTAACTTGGTTATTTCCTACCTCCTCAGTCTATCTTTCTCCCCTCACCTTCAGCTTATGATCCGACATTGCTGGCTTACCTCACTGGCACTTCTTTCTCATCCTTTGTCTTTGTATTGGCTGTTACTCTTGCCTGTAGTAAAAATGCTCACTCACATCCACATCTTAGTTTCCCTGGCTTCAAGATTTGGCATAAATCCCACCTTTTTCAGCAGGCCTTTCCCTGTCCCATTCCTACTATCTCCCATCTCCCAATTGCTAATTTCCTTCTTCTCTCTGAGTGCATTCCATCTACTTTGCATATATCTTGTATACTTCTAATTATATGCATGCTGTGTTCTGTTTAGACTGTGAGTTCCTTGAAATCAAGGGTTAGTTTTGACATTTTTTGTATCCTCAACACTTAGCAGAGTTTAGAATATTGTGTTTAATAAATGCTTGTTGAGTGAGTGATTATGAGTTAGTTCAAGAGACATTACTTTTACCAGGACAGGTTCAAGAGGTACCTGTAACATATGACCCACTCTTAGATAGATGGGTCACATTTCAAAAATGAGATGAAATTGGAGAGTACCCTAGGTGAAAGGAACAAGTTGAACATGGAGCTGGGAATGTATTGTGAGCATTTGGGGTTGAATATGATGCCTGCGAAAGGGAGCAGTGGCGATTACAGTAGAGAAAGTAAGTAGGAGGTAGATGAAGAGCGGAGCCTTAAGTATCAAGCCAACAAATTCCAACTTGATTCATTGGGAAGGTTGGGTATTTGGGGTTTTAGAACAGTGTGGTAAATTGATTATAGGTGTGCCTTAAAGAATATTAATCTGGTATTCAAATAAAGTGAATTGGGGTGGGCAGATCAAATAGGAGTCTTCTTATACAGTAGCCCAGGCAATAAGTAACGAGGACCTGAATAAGGATGGTAGCAGTGAGAATGAAAAGTGGCAGTAATTGAGTTTGTGGGACTGAAGAGAAGGAATCAAGGATGATTCTGAGTTCTGGCTGAAGAAAGAAAAACATTTATGCTGTTGACAGAACCTTCAAGTTATTCTGGAGTGCTCTTTTGGAGGAGACAGGGACACGCACATTCATTTTTGCATATGCTGAGTTAGAGATAACCAGAACATCTTATTTGGATGTCACATTTGGAAATACATATCTCAACAGTCAGAGAGGTAGATTTGGGAATTGGCATATATGATATGTGGAAGTTGTAAGAGCAGATGGTTTTTCTGAGGGGAAACAAGTAGAGTCAGAACCACAAGAACTCACTTGGCTGCCAAACTTGTGGACTCCATGCTCATCCAAATCCTATCAGATCTCCCCTTTCTGAAGATTATCAGCCCAGAACTTTGTCTACAGGAGAGGTATGATTGCTCACCCTTTTGCAAACAAGAAGTCCCCAAGCACAATCCATTTAGTTAGAGGGAAAATGCCCAGACCTTATCATCTGCCCTTCCTGTGTCCTCCAGTTCCATAGGCATTGCTTCTACCCTTCTGCCGAACACTGAGGACCACTAGATCCTTCCACCAGTCTTGTAGTTGAACTCTTCTGTTTACCTCAGTTAACTCATGAACTCTTTTTTCTCATTTTTCTCTTTGTATTTCCAGAACTTAACACAGTATTTGGCAGGTAGTATGCACTTAATAAATGCTTTTCCACAAAAACTGACAACTGAACTTTGGGGAAATGTTTATAGTAATAGTTGCTATGAGAGAAAAAAATAGAATAAGAACAGAGAGGTTAAAAATCAGAGCAAGAGTTTCAAGAAAGAAATGTTCAATTAGCTAATGGCACACACAGAAAGGTTAAGGAGAATGAGGACATGAGAAAAGAATAATCTGTATATGTCATTAGGTTATATCATAGGCATTTTTTACATTGTTTATAAACCATCGCTCTTATCATAATGTGGCATCCCACATCTTTTACTATTGTATGCATTCTGCTTTTCAGGGCCCTAGTACATAAAATCTCGTTTTTATTATTCCCTTTCAGCCAGAAGAATTGAGAGACATCATTGAGAAGACTAGAGAGATGGAGCAGAACAATGGCCACTACTTTGACACTGCAATTGTGAATTCAGATCTTGATAAGGCTTATCAGGAGTTGCTTCGATTAATTAACAAACTTGATACTGAACCTCAGTGGGTACCTTCCACCTGGCTAAGGTGAAAAAAATAATCATTCCATAGCATGATTGTACTTTTTCTCTGGCAAACTGCCATCAAGGAAAATTGCCTCCATACTTTAATGAGACTTGAGTATTAGGTGGCCAACAGTATCTTTATACCTCTGTTTTTATATCTGTTATGTTAATATGATTAGGAGAAGGTGTTCTGGCTGTTTGTGAAGAGAGCTCTGCACCTACATCATTCTTGCGATTCCTTACTCATTTTTGGATTATAAATTTAAGCTTTAAACAAAGCAATCCCGTTTTAATCATAAAATCTTTGTCTTATTTTTATTTAATAACTAAATCTGTTTTCTATCCAGTCTCATTTCCATAAAATGTAGTATGTGTGCATACATGTATATATATATAAAATACAGTCCATGTCACATAGTTATAAATATTGATGTTATTTAATACTTAAAACAATTACCTTGTGGAATCTTTGGTCATTCAGAATATGCCACTCAGCTACAGGGCAGGATATCATTTGCCCAGAAAACTGGTTTTAGTCATCAGAAGTGCTTTCTTTAAAAAATAAAAGGCAAAAATACTCTGATTTAACTTTATTTTTTCTTTAAAAGATATGCTACTTTGTTCTGTTAGGCTTGAATTCATTCTTAAGCATATTATATTTTATCATAAACTAGATTCCGTTTTGACAGCGCTGTAATTTGGCTAATTTTTATAATGTAAATATTTCAGACTTCCATTTTTCCAGAACAAACTTTGTACGTTAAGCTTAACTTCATGTTTCAGCGACCTTGGGTCCAATGAAAGACACCATGTGGTTCGTCTTTTAAGTGTGAATATTTTATGTACCTCTTCTTTTCCCTTTAAATTATATACCAACTGATTTGAGAACTTTTTCCTTCCTCTGATCTGTAGTACAACAGAAGAAATAAGTTACATTATTATGGAAGATGTTCATATGAGATATGATTTTTAATGAAATAGGTTTCTTCCTCATAATGCAAGTAATTTTATTTTTTTTTAAATATGAGGATACTGAGTACTAGATAATGTCTTATATTTTAATATATGAGCATAGCATTTCTTGTGACTGTTATGGGTAATAAACTGGAACTATGACTGCTGAATATAGCTGCTATACTGTAAACTAATATTTAATAGATCAAACAATAATTTTCATCCACTTACTCAATATTGGAGTAAAATTAGGTAAATCCTGGTGAAATACTGTAAAAGTTGACTTTGAGATCAGAAGGAAAGGAAGACCTGAAAGTCATTTGATAGCACTTTAGGAAAACGGCATTGGAAAAAATTATTAAATATATAGAAATATGAATTTTGTCCTAGCAGGGTCTACCTCTTGAGACCAGAATGCCACTGTAAGCCACATCTGGAGTTTGTATGACTTAGTCTTAAGTCTTGCTCTGTAGCTGTCCATCTTTACAACACTACCATTGGCATGGAAAGGTGGTTTTTTAATCTCTTTATCCTTTAGTAGGTAATATGTGATTCAAGTGAAGAGGTAAAGGAGAGAGAGGAAAAAAACATAAAATGTGAATGTTAATTTTCCTTCTTAGTAACTTTTGCTGCAATATTTCCTCGTTCCCAAAACTAAACACTGGAATGAAGTTGACTTGTAGCTTAATTTAACATAAGCTGTTAAAATTTTAATGGTTTGTCGTACTGTCTTGTGTATACACTCAGTTTTTCTTTTTACTATGTATTACCTGTAATAGAAAACTCTACATAGTCTACATTACTTTATTATTTTTGTTCAGATTTAAAGAGCCCCTAAGTTGGCTGGAAAGGTATAATGAATGGAAATAATTTTTTAAAGTATTTTTACTTGGTATGAAATTAATATTTCTCTTGTTAAGGGATATGATAAATCCTTTTCTCATTAAGTCTGACACAGTCCAGCTAACATCTTGCCCAAGGAGTTGGAATGAAAAGGAAGCACTCGTTGAATTTGACCAACACAAATCCAGGATTTTTTACTCTGCACTTAGCTTTCCAAATCTCTACAATTTTACTTTGTTCTCAGGAATAAAAAGTGGATATTATATGGTCTGCTTTACTATGACAAAGTGTTAAGCCGGCATTAATGTTTTGATGGTTCTTTCTCCAGAGATTAAAAAGATAGCTGAATTCATACCATGCATTTTAAGTTAAACTTCAGTGCTGTGCAACTTCATCATGTGTAGAGGGAACTCTATAGTTTTAATTGCCCTATGTATGTGGATTGCAGCTGCACTGGAGCTGAACAATAGAACCTTTGCATAAAGAGGCACCCCTGCTCTCTACCCTTCCCATGCTACACCAGCTTAGGTATACTTTTATTTCTTATTGTTTTAAGCAATCTGGGTTAAGTAACTTGCTCAAATTTACACGGCCAGTTATTTCTGGGTGTGGGGCTAAGTATCTGGGCCCAGATTTGACCCCCAGGTCATCCTGACACTGGAGCCGGTGCTCTTACTCGCTGTGCTACCTGGCCGCCCCTTAGATATACTTTTAGAAACACCTGACAAAACATTTCTGTCTCAGTTAAATCTTCATGTTTTTGTCTCCCCCATTCTTCTTGCCATATGCTACTGACCATGGTTGGTGAGCATGGCAGGTGTAGTTACTTACCCCCAGATGCTTTCTCCATCCATTTCTTTTTTTTTTTTTTTAAATAAGCAGTTAGGGTTAAGTAACTTGCTCAAGGTTACATGGCCAGTTATTTCTGGGTGTGGTGCTAAGTATCTAAGCCCGGATTTGATCCCCAGGTCATCACAACACTGGAGCCGGTGCTCTTACTAGCTGAGCCACCTGGCTGCCCCTGTCTCCATCCATTTCTTAATTTGTTTTCAGTACATAAAGGATGTAAAAACTGTTGCTAAAACATTTGTTGATTTTCTCAGTCTTAGGCAAGTGATGAGAAAGAGAATTCACATTGTAAATCAGAATGTGCACACTTGATTATATAATTGTCTGTCCAGGACTTCATTTCCAGTCTTCTTTGTGCTATAGTTCTGATTTGAATTCCCTTAGAGGGTAATGGAAAACCCTCTATTTTTTAAGAGAAAAATGTACCTTGGATCCCAGTTATGTAAGAAATGTTTCCTATACAAAGTTATAACTTTAATCTCAAACTGAAACAGGAAGGAAATTTTTGATATTTTGATCAATCCAGGTTTGCTTTCCATGAAAACTTAATAACTGGATTTCTCCCCTCCCTCACTAATGATAGCATTAAGAAGTATTAATATGAATGTAACTATGTTTTCAAAATATGAACCCCAGGAACTTAGCCTTAACAAAGGTAATTTTCCTGAGACCTGTGGTTAACCCCACTTTATACTTTTCTATCCTGTACCTGCACCGTGTATTTTATGAAATATCATAAACTACATACCATCATAATGTAAAAAAATGTAAAATTTATATTTCTAGATTTCAAATAAAAAATCACTGTAATAATCATATTTATTATGGTCTTGAGTGTTTGGTTTTGTATCCTTTGCTAAATTCAGTTCATTGAATACATACAAGTAAGAGCCAGACTAGGCACTGTAGTGTATTTTAAAAGTTTAAAAGATGGTACACACTTCTGAAGGCTACCTAACTTTCAACTTTGTACATTTGTGTTTTCACTAGAGGCCAGGAATTGGACTATTAAAGTCTTATTTGTTCTTATGAATAAATTTGTTTTTCTATTTCCCCCAAATTGAAGGTAGCATCTCTTCTTCTAATAACATTAGCCGTACTTCAAAAAGCTCATCCTATTAACTTTCAGACCCAAGAAAGGAAACTAAAAACAACTTCCTTCTTACTTTTCATTGTAAATACCTGCTGTCAGGAAGAAGTTCTTATAAGTTTGCAAAATGCTTTATAGATAAAAAGATAATCTTTCCTAAAATTTTGATTTATCTCCTCAATCCAGGTTTTTAGCTATGCTACTATTATTCCTATAATTAGGGATTATAGCAAAAAAAATTTTTAAAAGATATCAGAAACACAGCAACTGTGTCATGGATACCTGTTATTACAAGAGGGTAGGAAAATTAACCAGTGACTGCAACTACAGTAACAGCATCTGAACTGTCACAACAGTCAAGCTAGATTTGGGAATAAGAGAAGTCCAGGTACTATCAAAACCAAAGTGTAACACTATTTTTAGACAACTTTGGGCTGCAGATGAGATTCTAGAGACAAGGACAACAACCAGTCCAAACATTAAGAAAACTCTGTTTAAGGAACTTCAATAGGTGCTAAGGCTACAAAGATAGGCAGCTATATGGCTCAGTGGATAGAGCCTGAATTCAGGAAGACCTTAGTTCAAATTTGTCCTCCAGCTATGCCACCCTGGGCAAGTCACAGTTTGCCTAATATATTGGAGAAGGAAATGGCAAACCACTGCAGTATCTTTTCCAAAAAAAACCTCACATGGGGTGACTAGGTGGCACAGTGAATAAAGCACCAGCCCTGGAGTCAGGAGGACCCAAGTTCAAATATGCCCTCAGACACCTAACACCAGTTGTGTGACCTTGGACAAGTCACTTAGCCCCAATTGTCCTGCCTCCTCACCCCCCCCCCCAAAAAAAAAAAAGACAAAACTCACATGGAGTCATGAAAAATCAGACATGACTGAACAACAACAAAGGATACAAAGACAAAAAAATGTACCTTGGCCTCAAGGAACTTAAGTTATACTAAAGGATATAACAGTAAGCAGAGGTGTATGTGTGTGTGTGTGAGAGAGAGAGAGAGATAATTTTGAGGAAGAAATGGCATGTGAGGAGATTCAAAGAGGCAGGGTACATTTTAAGCATGTGTAAATAAGCCAGGAATGATAGACCAGAGCCAGATCATAAAGACCTTTTAAGTACTGAGATTTGGTTAAATCCTAAAGGCAATAGGGAACCACTGAAGATTCTTGAATAAGGAAATGAGTGCTGGCACTTTTGCTTTAGGAGGATTCTTTTTTTTTTTTATTTTTAAGCAATTGGGGTTAAGTAACTTGCTCAAGGTTACACGGCCAGTTATTTCTGGGTGTGGTGCTAAGTATCTGAGCCCAGATTTGATCCCCAGGTCATCCCAACACTGGAGCTGGTGTTCTTACTCGCTAAGCCACCTGGCTGCCCCTAAGCAATTGGGGTTAAGTAACTTGCTCAAGGTTACACAGCCAGGTGTTTCTGAGTGAGTGCTAAGTGTCTGAGCCCAGATTCAATCCCCAAGTCATCCCGACAGTGGAGCCGGTGCTCCTACTCGCTGGGCAGGGACGACATGTTCCTTTTAGACACATTGATTTAATACACCCTTTTGGAGATATCCAATAGCAGCTGGTGATTTGGCAGTAGAATTTAGGATATCAGGATATATCTGGCATAATGTACAGAAAGAAATGAACTTATGGGAGCAATTCAAGTAGACAAGATAGAGCACATAGAGAGAGAACCTATCCTTGAGTAGGGTTAGTTAGGACATGAACTGGAGAACCCTGAGAGAGCATTGTCAAAAAAATAAGAATCTAGGCAAACTTAAATGAACCTAGAAAGCATAATCAAGGAGTCCATATACCTAGAAGATGATGGTAGTGTCAGATGGTAGAGATGTCAAGAAAGATGAAAACTGAAGAAGAGCTTCTCAGGATGTAAGTAAACAACAAATCACCATTCATAGGATTCCCTATTTATGATAGTAGACAAAGACCACCAAATTGTAGTTGGGCTCTTAAGGGTGAATGTACATAAATGACAGCTACTTTACCCATTTTAGGATGCTAAATTTTGGCATAAGCCTGGCACTATGTGTGTTCAAGACATTTCAATGGGGCCATGTTTGCCACACCACCTCAGTGGTTATCTATTTTTTTCCCCTTTTTTTTGGGGGGGGAGAGCAATTGGGGTTAAGTGACTTGCCCAAGGTCACACCGCTAGTTTTTGTGTTAAGTGTCTGAGGTCGAATTTGAACTCAGGTCCTCCTGACTACAAGGCCGGTATTCTAGGTGGCACTGCGCCACCTAGCCGCCCCTAATGGTTGTCTATTCTTACCCACTCTTACTTCTTACGATTGCCCCTCAACATAATTTGCCCAATAAAGTTATGGGAAGTTATCAGCATGGGTGGGGGAGAGAGAGAAAAAATTTACATAAATTCATATTGCGCAAATTTAATTTCCCCCTGTCCCCCCCAACAGGGCCATAGGATCCCACACCTGTCCAGCCTCCAACTCTTACTCCAGCTTCTAGTAGGCAAGGGCAGCTATAGTACCACAAGGTACAGCCCTGCCAGGGGTCCTCCACTGCCGGCACTGAACTATTTAAGGGCTGTTATAATCAAGTGACACAGTTTATATAGAAATGCTTGGTAAATTCACAGGATAACAAAAGGGACCTCAAGCAAGGCCATCTAGTATAAAGTGCTATACTAAATAATATTTAATTTAAACCCTTAACCCATGTACTTCCTTAAAATGCTTAAGCAATTAAGTTTGCACATCAATCAATAGCATTAAATACAAACAGGACCCCATGCTCTAAACAAAAAATCTTAGTAAGTTAATAAATTTCTCTGGACTTTTTCTTCAGAATAAATATTAGGGGCTGGTACATTGACCTTAGAGGTCAGTCCAACCTCATTTTCCTGAGGGGTTAACTGACCTGTGTAGGATACCATGGTAGGAAGTGGTAGCACTGAGAGGGAAACCTAAATTCAACTCCAGTTCCGTTTCCTATGAGGATGTCGCTAGTTATTACCCATTTGTGTTGTTCTGATACACGTTAAAGATCATAGTGACTATCCACGTCACACAAAAACACAGTCCATTTTGAAAACTTACATTTAGTATTCTCAGTTTATCACTGTCTCATTAAATATAACATGACCTTCAACTAACCTAACAATTAAGTGGACATTTTCTCATTGGACTAAGGAATGACAATAAAAAAATCAAGGTAAGGATAAACTACTGTTCCTATTGTCTATAAAAAGCCTGTTTTATTTTTCTAGCACATTTCCCCAATTCTCTTTAAGTTTATGCCTATTTTTTTGTACTCAACTTCCAGGAACACTCCATTGTACCAGGAACACTCATTCTGACTACTGATTTTTTGAAACGTACTCTGTAAAAAGTCACAAGAGATAATGGATCAAAACTTTGCAAGAGCACAATGACCTGGAAAAACAAGTGTGAAGAAAATTTATGTCCTGCTTCATTGAAAAACTAAACACAAATGATTTGCAATTGCAATACTGAGCTTAAAAGTGGTTTTTGCCTTCTACATGCTGCCAATGGATTGATAGAAATCATTTTCAGAAAGCTAGCAAGAGACTGCCACATTCCAGAGTAAATTGCAAACCTCAGCACAGTTTTGATGTCATACCACCTAGAGGACCACAAGTCAGTTCTTGCTATTCTAGCTACAGGTAGCGAGGATAGGTGTCAAGACAAGAAATGAGGTACAATCCTAAGCAGGAAAAGATAGAAAAACAAAAACTTTGCAAATCAACCTTGGAGTCAACCTTGTATCTATGAATTGGTGAGAAAGTTACTAACATGTAATGGTCAAATGGATGAGCTTTCTTTTAATGTATGTTAACTGGGTAGGTAGGATATAAAGCTCCCAATAAAGCACGTTTGAGGGTAGTTTTCTTGTAATGCACCAAGGAGATTTTTTAAAGTTTTAAGTTCGAAGTCTCACATAGGTCAGCTGCTTTCAGTTGAGATATGAACTGTGTATCATGGACATAGACTGTATTCATAACAACAATCTCAACCAGGGACTAATGACAGGCTGAAGGCCAACACATCCTAGAAAAATTCAAAGTACATGACTGAGTCTTGTGGTATGTTATTTTGCTTTCAATTTTGTTAATCTTTCTTTGCTTTTCAGAAGTCCTGTTTTGGTGTTTTAAAGTTTAAAATTTGTTGGTTTTCTAGTTTTGGCTTTTTAGGTGCAGGCATAATTTAATTGTTCTTTTTATGTTGGTGAAAATGTTTATACATTTAAATTTTCCCTTCAGCCCTGCTTAGACTGCATTCTAGTTTTGGTATGTTGTTTCCTTATTGTTTTCCATGACAATATTTTCTCTTCCTTCACCCCAAAATTCCTTAGGATTAAATTATTGTCTCCAATTAATTTTTAATCTTTTCTTCAAAGACCCTTTTTCTTTCTTTTTCTTTCTTTCTTTTCTTTCTCTTTCTTTCTT
>NW_027185737.1:709032-716929 GCF_028583685.1 Petaurus breviceps papuanus
TTTCTTTCTTTCTTTCTTTCTTTCTTTCTTTCTTTCTTTCTTTCTTTTCTTTCTTGTTTTCAACATTCATTTCCACAAGATTTTGAGTTACAATTTTTTCTCTCCATCTTTTCCCTAACCCCACCCCAAAATAGCAATCCTATTGAATCCACCTTTCCCCAGTCTGTTCTTTCTTACATCCCCCCATCATCTCCCTAACTTTTTAGTAGGGCAAGATGGATTTCTATACCCCATTGCCTGTATATCTTATTTCCCAGTTGCATGTAAAAAACAAAAATTTTTTTTAAACATTTGTTTTTAAAACTTTGAGTTCCAGATTTCTTCCCTTCTTCCCTCCTCACTCATTCCCACTGGGAAGATAAGCAATTCAATATGGTTGTACATGTGTAGTTACCCAAATCATTTCCATAGTAATTACATTGTAAAAGACAATATATTATAAAATACATTCCCCTACATCCTATCCTGTCCCCCACTTACTCTATTTTCTCCTTTGACCGTATCCCTTTTCAAAAATGTTTGCTTCTAACTACCCTCTCCCCCAATCTGCCCTCCCTTTTATCATTCTCCCTCTTATTCCCTACCCTGCTATTTTCCTGTAGGGTAAGATACCCAATTGAGTGTGCATGTTATTCCCTCCTTAAGCCAAATTCAGTGAGAATCAGGTTGTCCCATTCCCTTTCACCTTCTTCCCCTCCAATTGTAACAGCTTTCTCTTGCCTTTTTTACATGAGATAATTTACCCTAATCTATCTCTCCCTTTCTCCTCCCAATAAATTCCTGTCTCACCTCTTAATTTTTTTAGATATCATCCCTTCATATTCAACTCATCCTGTGCCCTCTGTCTATGTATACATGAGCATACATAAGCCCACACTCACATATATTTATATACACATACACTCTCCTATATATACATATATGTATGTGTGTGTGTGTGTATTCCCTTCAACAATCTTCATACTGAGAAAAATCTTATGAGTTACAATTATCATTTTTCCATGTAGGAATGTAAATAGTTCAACTTTACTAAGTTCCTTATGATTTCTTTTTCATGTTTACCTTGTCATGCTTCTCTTGCTTCTTATATTTGAAAGTCAGATTTTCTGTTCAGCTCTGCTTTTTTCATCAAGAATGCTTGAAAATCCTCTCTTTCATTGGATGACTATATTTTCCTCTGAAACATTATACTCAGTTTTGCTGGGTAGGTGATTCTTGGTTTTAGTCCTAGCTCCTTTGACCTCTGGAATATCATATTCCAAGCCCTTTGATCCCTTAATGTAGAAGCTGCTAGCTCTTCTGTTATTCTGATTGTGTTTCCACAGTACTCAAATTGTTTCTTCCTGACTGCTTGTAGTATCTTCTCCTTGACCTCGGAACTCTGGAATTTGGCTATAACATTCCTAGGAGTTTTCTTTGTGGGATTTTTCAAGAGGCAATGAATTCTTTCAATTTCTATTTTGCCCTCTAATTCTAGAATATCAGAGCAATTTCACTTGATAATTTCTTGAAAGATGGTGTCTTTTTTTGATCATGGCTTTCAGGTAGCCCAATAATTTTTAAATTATCTCTCCTGGATCTATTTTCCACATCAGTGGTTTTTCCAATGAGATATTTCACATTGCCTTCTATTTTTTTTTCATTTGTTTGGATCTGTTTTATAGTATCTTGATTTCTCATAAAGTCATTAGCTTCCAATTGCTCCAATCTAATTTTGAAGGAGTTATTCTCTTCAGTGAGTTTTTGAAATTCCTTTTCCATCTGGCAAATTTTACTTTTTAAGGCATTCTCCTCACTGGCTTTTTGGAACTCTTTTGCCATTAGAGTTAGTCTATTTTTTAAGGTGTTATTTTCTTCACTGTATTTTTGGGTCTCCCTTAGCAGGCTGTTGACCCACTTTTCATGATTTTCTTGCATCATTCTCATTTCTCTTCCTAATTTTTCCTCCACTTCCCTCACTTGCTTTTCAAAATCCTTCTTGAGCCTGTAACCAATTCATATTTTTCTTAGAGACTTTTGATGCAGGAGTTCTGACTTTGCTGTTTTCCTCCTGCTCCATGCCTTGATCCTTTTTGTCTCCAAAAAAAAGGATTCTATGGTCTGTTTGTACTTCCTCTGCTTGCTCATCTTGCCAGCTAATTTACTTGACTTTTGGGCTCTTTGCCACAGTAGAGCTCTGCTTCCAGAATGAAGAGAGATTTGCCCCAAATTGGTGGGGTTTTCACAGCTGCTGGAGCTATTAAGATGGCACCCTCTCTATAGCCCCTACAAGTTCTGGTTCACTGGCTACAAACCCCAGGACCACCACTTAAGATCACGATCCAGATCCAAGCAGGTTAAAGCAAAAGCCATTGCCCTCTGAATGGTTTCCTGGTCCCCCTACAATTTGCAGGCCAGGAGCTCCTGAGGCAGCAATGCAGCCCAGCCACACAACCACTGGGCCTCCACTGCTTTTCGCCCTGGGGACAGGAGCTGGACCATGCTCTTCAGTCCCCCCTCCCCCCCCTTCCATCAGTTACAGACTGATCTTTTACTTTGTCTTTTGCATGTATGAATTGATAAGTTTGGAAACCACCACAGCTGCTGGTGATTCACTCTCCTGAAGTCTGCTCTGGGCACTGCTGGTCAGGGCCACTCTGGGGCCAGAACTGAGTGGCTCATGCAGGACTGTGCTCGGCTCCCAGCTCAGTGTGATAGACCTTTCTTGTCTGCCTGCCAGGCTGCCTTCAGCAGGTGATTTGTTTCTCTCTGTCTCTTTGTGGGTTCTGTAGCTCTAAAGTTTGTTTAGTCATTTTTTTACTTGTATTGGAAGTGGTGGGAGCCAGAACGCATGCCATGTTTGTGCTTCTACTCCACCACCTTGGCTCTGCCCCTCCAAAGACCCTTTTTCAAGAGAAGTTATTGCATTGACTGATCATATTTAATGTTTTTCTAAATGTGGTTTTTATGCCCTAGTCACTTTTTGTAAAAGTACCACACACAGCTCAGAAATTATATGTATACATCATTCTGTCCCCCATTCAATAATTGCCAGGGATCTACTATATTAACTTTTGTAAAAGCCTAGTTGAGTCTTCCTGGTTTGTCTATGGTTAGATTTATGTAGTCTGAAAAGGGTACATTGAGATCTCCCTATTGTAGCTTTACTGCTGATTTTCTCCTATATACTTAAATACCTTTTAAGTATTTAGATACAAAACCATTGGGATTTTTATGTAGTAGTAGTAATTCTAATTCTTTGTATAGTACCTTTAAACGGCTTCCTTGTTAATATTTTTAAATCAAGTTTATTTTGTTTAAATGATTACTATACCCTGCTTTTTTTAGTTCACCCGAAGCATAATAGATTTTACTCCACTTGCTTAACTTGTAATCAATATGTATTTTGTTGTCTATTTCACTCCATCCTGTCCTTTAATACTTCTCTTCTTTGCAATGAGGATGTTGAAGGGAGTATGTTTTATACCAGAGTATAGTTCATCTATATGAGGTAGCAATTCCATCATTCTCCCACCCAGTATCATTATAGCCTGCTTTTACATCCAACTCTGTATTCAATTCTTTTCTGAACAGTTCTAATAGGTGAGATTCATATGTAATCCATTCCCCCTTCTGTTCCTCAATTTCTCTAGTCTTTTTCTCTGATGTCATAGTATGTTCTCACCCCTTTCTCCTCTTTCATTTTTGTTCCTCTTCCGATCACCTAAGTATATGCTCCCATGCCTGCAGTCTTATCTCCTCTGTTACGCATGAAGACAGTAAGGTGCTGAAGGGACATTTCTTTTCCCCTCTCTTGAAATAGTTCACTCTATAGTCCCTTCCAATCACTTGAATGTATTTATTTCCCTTTCTGTTTCTCCTGACTCATGTCTACATTTCACTGAGCTCTGGTCTTTTTATCGAGAATACGTAGAAGTTATCATTGAAAGAAGTTGCCCCCCTGTAAAACTGTTTTGTCAAATAAGTTATGAATGAGTTGTAAGCATTTATCATCTGTCATTCTGGGGTATCAAGTCCCGAACTCTCCTTTCCTGTCCCTTACAGATTGATCTGTGGTTTCATGATATTTAACCTGTTCTTTTTTTTTTTTTCCTGGCTGCTTGCAATGGTGCAGTACAGTACTAGACCTGGATCAAGGAAGATATAAATTCAGATTTGGTCTCAGACACTTATTAGTTGTATGACTCTGGGCAAATCACTTAACCTCTACTTGCCTCAATCTCTTATTCTGTAAAATGATAACAGTACCAACCTAACTTTTAGGGTTGTTGAGGGTGTTTGTAAAGTGTTTTGCAAATCCTTTTTTTTTTTTTAAAGCAATTCGGGTTAAGTAACTTGCTCAAGGTTACACGGCCAGGTGTTTCTGGGTGGGTGCTAAGTGTCTGAGCTTGGATTCGATCCCAGGTTATCCCTACTCTGGGACCGGTGCTCTTACTCCCTGTGCTACCTGGCCACCCCTGTTTTGCAAATCTTAAAGTGCTGTTATTTTTTTTTTTTCCTACTTGGTGGTTGATTTTAGAGAACTGGGAGTTTTCCTTCTGGGGTTTCTTTCAGGAGGTGACCTGTGGATATTTTCCTTTTTTTTTTTTATCCATGATTGTTTTATGTTTATAGGTTATAGGGAATCAGATGATTCTTTCCCTCCTTTACCTGTTAGACTGGTTAGCTGTTTTTGACAGGAGATACCTTACATTTCTGATTTTTTTTTCCAGTCTTTTAGTTGTTCTTGTATTTCTTGTTGTCTGTAGAATCATTAATCTTTGGCCCAGTCTAATTTTCAAGGATTCCATTAAGTTTTGCAACTTCTGTCCTCCTTCCAATTATTCTCCCTTAGTGTTCTCATTTATTTTATATTACTATTTTAATATTCTTCCAGAATTCCGGTAGTACCTGTGGAAATTGTGCTTCTTTAAGGCTTTACTTATAAGATGAGGAAGATTCTTTTCTTCTGGGTTTCTCTGGGGTATCTTTGGGTTCTTATTTCTTATGTTTATTTTTCCAACCTTACTTCTTATATTGGGCCTCTTAGAAAATGAAGAGGCCTTCTTTGGTATTGAGATCTGGGTGATAAGCACTGTCTTCCATAAGGACCTCAGTAGTAAATGACCAGCACCTTGCTCTTGATAGTCTATTGGTACTTCCCAATTGTTGCCCTCCTGGTACAAGCCCCAGTTTGCTGTCAAAGGGACACAGCTACAGTCTTCAGGAATCCTTGACTAGACTCTAGTCTAGGATCCTGCCTCCTCCCTGCCTTAGCTTTAGGCTCTGAGTTTCCCTGGCTTGTTCCTAGTTGCCAAGCTTTAGAAGGTTTACATGACCATTGTTCTCTGTCTAGATCCCTTCTCTAGTGCCTCCAGGATTCTGGATCCTCCTTTGATTTCTTGACCATTTTTCTTGGTTTGGTGCTCTTTTTTATCCTTATTGGGAATAACTAGTTTTAGGCTGGATTATTCTGTTTCCATTCATTCTGCCATCTTGAGTCAAACATGTTATTTATTACAAATATTCCTTACAAATACTGAGAGCTTATCTTTAATTCTCCAAAGAATAAAAGTTATCACTTTAGATAAATCAAGAAAGGGACAAGGAATTATTCTGAAGCCCTCTCAACTTGTTGTTACAAGAAGGTATAACAAATTAACTGCACCTACCAATAACGATCTGAATGGCACCCAAAACCTTCTACTTCAAACAGGTATGCTCATGAATAATAGAAATATAAAGCAAAATAACTCTTGAGTTTTCAACTCAGACCCCCTTTTCAAGATGGAAATAGTTAAATGTTGCCTTTTAACCTAATTTTAACCAATTAACCTAAGTTCCCTTAGGTCATTTCAAAGCTCTAAACTGCAGGTCTGCAATGTCAGAGGAAGCTTCCTCACCTAGAGTTTCCCATATCTAAGAAATCATAGGTCTACACCCCTACAAAAAAATAAGAAAGATTAGTAGAGAATAATGGAATAATAATGGAGAATAATAGAATATTACTGTACCATAAAAGGCACCTGAGATCATATTGAGGGAAAAGTGTTTAGCTTAGAACACAGAGCCTGTGTTCAAAGCCCAGCTCTGCCCCTCAACATCTTTGTGACTATGGGAAATGAGTAATTCTCTGTACCTCAGTCTTCTCATGTGTAAAAGAATTGAACTAGATAGCCTCTATGGTCCCTTTCTAAGAAATGACAGACATGACAAGTTCTGAGGAAATGTGATGCAGATTATTAAATGAATTAAGTGATGCAGAATTAAAAGAACCAGAAAACAATAACCATAACAGTGAAAAGGCAGCTGAACTAAAGATTAACTGTAATGACCAAGAACCATATTCTTAAATGATGAAACACTTCCTCTTAAGAGGTAGATTATGGCTTCAGATTGGGGCATACGCTATCAGAAACAGTTGCCGTGTCAGTCAATTATTTTTGTTATAAGGGAATATTTAAAAATTTAAAACAGCAAATAAAACATCATTTTTAAATTTTTACTCTGCTTATACTACAGTTACATAGGAATTGGCAGAATTTCTTCCATAATGGAGGGGAAAGTCTTCTTCCATAGGACTGAGACCAGCCATGCCAGAAAAAAAGATGTGAAGTTATTTACACAATACTATATTAAAGCACCATGGTGACAAAAGCAGAGGCTGAAAGTAGATCAAAACGATGGCCGCATATGTAGGAGTCAGGCTATACATTAGTATGAATCACTGCTATTTTCAAAGGGATGTTTTTCAAATATGATTAAAGCATAAAACACCACAACTCTGCTTATATACACAGACCCAGAAGGGGAGAAATATCAATAGGTCATAGTTCTATAGGTTCTTAGGCTGGTCAATTACCACTAAATAGCAGTAGGCCCTACAAATGACTGATATAATCATGATCTCTCCAAATAATCCCAATCAACTAGTAGAACTCTTTGGCTATAACAAATAGCCCCATTACATACAGAACCTGGATACCACATATTACAAGAAAACCACAAGACCAAGGTCTCAAAGAAGACTATAGAACAGGTAGGGCTATTCAAACAGAAGATCTTCATCTTTCTCTTCAGCCAGTAGATTAGCAGGCTCCAATATTTCTCCAGCTGCTTTCCGTAACTCCAATTCTTTCTCTGTTTTCTCTTTGAGAACCTTCTTCTTCTCCTGTATTTTCTTTAACCTGGAGAGTAAGGAGAGTTTTTCCAGAAGTTACTCAACACAAACACTAAAAGAGACACTACTGCTACAGCAACCTGCTTTTTCTCTCTCCTTCTCCCCCTTACTTTCTAAAAAGTATGATAAACACACAGAAATAATCCTAAACTACTATTTTAATTTAAAAATAACAATTAACAATAATTTCAGCATAAGTTTCTAACATTCACATATTTAAGTTCCAAATTATACCTTAAAAATATTAACTCTTTTTTTTTTTAAATTTTTTTTTTTATTTTTAAGCAATCGGGGTTAAGTAACTTGCTCAAGGCTACACGGCCAGTTATTTCTGGGTGTGGTGCCGAGTGTCTGAGCCTGGGATTCGATCTCCAGGTCGTCCCAACACCTGAGCCCATGCTCTTACTCGCTGAGCCACCTGACCGCCCCTAAGCAATTGGGGTTAAGTAACTTGCTCAAGGTTACACGGCCAGGTGTTTCTGGGTGGGTGCTAAGTGTCAGAGCCCGGGATTTGATCTCCAGGTCTTCTCAACACTGGAGCCGGTGCTCTTACTTGCTGTGCTACCTGGCCGCCCCAAAATATTAACTCTTAGTGGTCTCTAATAGGCCATCTAAATTTATATATTTATTAAAATTCTAGATCATATGAGTCCAAATAGCTCAGCCTCTAAACTAATAGTTCTTAACCTTTTAAAAAATTTTTTATAAATTTTAAATTTTTATAAATTTCTTTAGCAG
>NW_027185737.1:717029-726822 GCF_028583685.1 Petaurus breviceps papuanus
AGCAAGTAAGAGCACTGGCTCCAGTGTTGAGAAGACCTGGAGATCAAATCCCGGGCTCTGACACTTAGCACCCACCCAGAAACACCTGGCCGCCCCAAAATATTAACTCTTAGTGGTCTCTAATAGGCCATCTAAATTTATATATTTATTAAAATTCTAGATCATATGAGTCCAAATAGCTCAGCCTCTAAACTAATAGTTCTTAACCTTTTAAAAAATTTTTTATAAATTTTAAATTTTTATAAATTTCTTTAGCAGCCTGAAGAGATCAATGGACCCCTTCTCATAAGATATTAAAATAATAACAAAGTAAATAAAGTAAAAGTATACTGAAATAAAGATTTTCACTCATTTAAGTTCATGGTTCACTTGCCCTAAATATTATAGTTCTAAAATTATCAATTAATGGCAATGATGCACTACTCATCTACACTGTAAAAAAACAAACAAACAAAAACCTCTTAGCATCCTCCAAGCCCCTCCAGTTCTGCTACCTCCTCCATTACCAAGGCTTCCTTGACTGATCCAGCCTTCACTCATCTTCATCTCCTCAGATTCCCTACATGACTGACAGCACTTCATTCTATCCTGTACTGTACTATTCATGAATTGTTTTAGATACACTGTCTTCTCTCCCTCTTCCCCACGATACATATGATATTATGTAATTGGCTGATAATAACCACTCCTGTCCTCTCTCCCTTCATTTTGTTGATTTTTAAGTGAAACAGTTGCATCTGAAAACATTTTCAACTTCTTACCAGTGACAAGATCATAGTTTAGAGCTGGAAGAGCCCATACCAGTCATCTTGTCTGACAACCTCATTTCCCAGTTGGGCTAAGAGAGGTTCAGTAACTAGCCCAAGGTCAAGCAAGAAACAAGATGTGAAGATGGAGCTGTGTTTCCAAACCTAGCCTTCCCTCTCCTGGGTCTCCTAGGACACCACTCAAGTTACAAAAGACTTCTAAGGAAGCATACCAACCTTCAAAATAAGAGTTCTTATTTTCAATGATATCCTTATGCTTTCTATTTAGCAAATCAAAGACAACTGAAAGGGCTAAATAGGAAATGTCAATATACATAGCAAATATTATCAGTAGTTATGTCCCCAATTGAGTGCCAAGCCCAACACACCTATAAAACTCTTCACGCTCTCGTTCATCCAGTTCCGTGATGATGTAAGTAAGCGTGCATTCAATCCGGGGAATGATCACTAGAGTAATAAAAGACACACACAGTAAGGCAGACTATCTTCATATCCTCGTCTCTCAGTAAAATGTTGATACTATGTTACAATGCTACAATAACTGTACATTACAAATGTAATGACATTATTCACTCTTTGATATAAAAAAAGCATAAGTTAAGGAGATAAATTTAATTCTAATACATGCAAATCCCTTTCCCTACCTAGGAAAGATCCAGGAAAATTCAAAGTAAATGCTTTAATTTCCTTAAAAAGCCATGTAAAGACCAAACAAGAAAATAAGTTGAAACTTAATTCTAGAAAACATTTACTATTATGCAGAGCAACTTAAATATCCACGTCCATTGATTTCAAAATTACATATACTTCAAGGAGGTCAGTGACAAAAAAAATATACCCCCCAAAAACCAACATACATACCAAAATATTTACAGCAGCACCTTTTGTAAGAAACAAAGTAGATGCCCATTGATTTGAAATGGTTAAAAACAGTTATGGTGCACGAATACAAGGAATATCATGTCAAAATAATTATCACAAACACAGTACTATATGGGAAGACTTAGGAATGATGAAAAGTAAAAATAACTAGTAAAACAACAGACATAAATGACAAAAATGAGAAGCGGCTAGGTGGCACAGTGAATAGAGCACTGGCCCTGGAGTCAGGAGGACCCGAGTTCAAATCTGGCTTTAGACACTTGACACACTTGACTTTGGGCAAGTCATTTAACCCCCAATTACCCTCCAAAAAGCAAAATAAATAAATAAATAAATGACAAAAATGAAAATGGGAAGACCAAAAAGACAAACTGAAACTGAATGCTAAGAAATTTATAAAGAAGCTTGGCATTAGAGAAGAGATATGAAAAGGAACGTAGACCCTTTTGTTTACAGAGCATGGAACACTGAAAAATTTTGAATACACAAAATTGAAAACTTTTGCACAAACAAAACTAATTCATCTAAACTAAAAAGTAAAACAATCACCCTAGGCAGGGGGGACCGACCTTTGCATCAATCATCTCAAGTAATGGTTTTGATATCTATGATACACAGAAAAATAACCCATATGAACTAAAGCCATTTCCTAATAAAGAAGCTGTCAGGGGCAGCTAGGTGGCGCAGTGAATAGAGAGCACTGGCCCTGGGTCAGGAGGACCTGAGTTCAAATTCAGACTCAGACACTTGACACACTAGCTATGTGACCTTGGGCAAGTCACTTAACCCCAACTGCTTTGCTTTTCTCCCTCCAAAAAAAAAGCTGTCAAGGAATATGAACAAAAGTTCTCTAAAGAACTGAAAACTATTCCAACACATGAAAGAATATTCTAAATGATTAAGAGAAATGCAAATCAGAACAATTTACACAAAAATTACATTATAAATAAAAACAACTCTGGAAGACTTGAAAATGTTGATCAATGTAGTGAACAACTCTAGAACGCTGATGTAGCTTGGGCCAGACAATAAACCTGCTTCCATCATAAATCTTTTCTTCTCCCACTCCTTCCATCTTCTAGTAATCACTGAAATCTGACCTCCCTGCTTAATAACAGCCTCCCTGTCACCCTTGCCAGTACTGACTGCACATTCACTCATTCCCCTCTGTCTACTTGCTCTCACAGCCACTTCCAGGTTCTCCCCTTAACTCCATCACTCAGTAATCTCTCCTACACTGAGGTTCATGCAATTCACATCTATCACCCAATCAGAATCTTGGTTAATTATTGTTGACAAATAACAAATCTTCAACAAATCTGGAACCTGGCTCACAATTTCTCTTTCTTCCTCAACATTTGCTTCCTTAATTGGGAATTCTAATTAATTTAATATTGATTAATATTGATTCGCCTCCAAACACCCTAATCACTCAGTTCCTCAACCTACTCACTTCCCATGACCCACTCCTTCTGACCTCAGCCACATACAAAGATGATCATTCCCTTGACTCTACCATCACGCAGAAATACACCACCACCATGTTCAAGAATTCTAAAATTCCCATTATCTGGCCATAATTTATTGGTTCCTCATGAGCCTCTCCATCTGCCTCCCCTTTCCAGACCCTACTCTTTGTCCACTCTGTATCTCCAATCTTTCAACTCCTTGGTTCTCTCCCAGAACATTTCCCCTGCATTACCTCCCTCACTCCTCTTTTCCCATCTTGACCTACTGATCAGTTAAAGTCTATGTTATTCTATTCTCGAGTCCCCGATTTCCTTATATCACTATGATATATAAATCTTGACTTATGGACAATTCAACTGCCTTCACTCCCATATACAGAAGTGCTAATGAATGAAGATGGAAAAAAAAAATTACTCAATTGTTCCAACTGGGTCCACTACAAATTTATGCTATAAAACCTCAAATGTGTCCTCATTGCTGCTAGGGAATCCTTTTACATCTCCCTTACCAACTCACAATCCCATTCCACAGTGACCCTTCCAAATGTTTTCATTCCTCTTTAAACCTCCTAAACTTCCCCCTTACTCCCTCTCCCCACTCTCCTTGCTTCATATTTTACAGAACAAATTGAGACCATTTGCTATGAGCTCCCTCTTTTCCCATCTTCCTCATCTCCTATCAGATCCTTCTGCCACTATCTCTTATCTCACCTCTTCAAGTGGCCTTACTTCTTTCTCCAAGGCCAATCTCTCTATGTACATCAGTGATCCCATTCTATCCCACCATCTCCAACAGACTGACCCCTCTATCATTCCCACTCTGTTACTTGTCTTCAGTTTGTCCCTATCAGGTCTTTCTCTACTGCTTACAAACATGGCTATGGACTCTGCTCCATCCTCAAAAAACCCTAACTTGATCTTCCCTATCATTCTATATCTCTTCCTGTCCTTTGTGGGTAACTTCTTGAGAAGGCCATCTATAACAAGTACTTCTACTTTCACTCTTCTCAGTCTCTTCTGAGTCTTGTTTCTACTGACCTCATCATTCTACCTGAACTTCTCTCTCCAAAGTTACCAATGATCTCTTAACTGCCAAATCCAATGGCTTTTTTCCAATCCTCATTCTTTTTGACCTCTGTAGCCTTGTGACACTGTTGATCACTCTCTCCACCTTGATATTCTCTTCTCTCTAGGTTTTAGGATATCACTCTCTCCCGGATTCCCTCTTAGTTATCTGAAGCCTCCTGCTCTGTCTTCTTTGCTGGATCCTCATCCAAATAACATCCTCTAACTGTAGGTATACTACAGGACTCTGTTCTGGGCATCTTCTCATATATTTTTACTTCTGTACTACTTTATCTGGTAATATCATCAGCTTCCAAGTATTTAATTGCCTTTTCTATGCTAATGAATCTCAAATTTACCTATCCTGCCCCAACCTCTTTGCTGACTTCCAATATGACATCTCCAACTGCCTTTCATACATCTCAGACTGGACATCTGGCAAACATCTTAACTCAACATGTCCAAAATGGAATTCATTATCGTTCGTCATAAAATCTTTTCCCCTTTTAACCTGTATTACTGTTGAGGGCAACATCATCTTCCTAGTCCCTTACACTTGCAACCTAGGACTCATCCTGGACTCCTCAACTCTCCATCTACAAGCTGTTGCACACCCCCTTTTCGCCTCTGACACTGTCACTACTGTGATGCAAGGCCTCATTACCTCATGTCCAAACTGCTACAATAGTCTGCAGTGGGTCTGCCTGCCTCAAATCTCCCCCCACTCCAATCTATCCTCCATTCAGCAGTCAGAGTGATTTTCCTAAAGTACAAGTCTACCCAAGTCACACTCAATAATCTCCAGTGGCTCTTTATCACCTCCAGGATAAACTATAAAATACTCTGGTCTAGCCAAATAACCAACATTCCCTCCTCATTCCCAATGTCTTACACTTTATGCCCTGTTATGTACTCTTTGATGTAGTGACATTAGCCTCCTTACTGTTTCATGATCAAGACATTCCATCTTTTAGTTATGGGCATTTTCTCTGGCTGTCCCCCCGTACCTAGAATGTTCCTCCTGCTCTTCTCTACTTACTCATTTCCCTGGTTTCTTTCAAGTATCAATTAAAATATCTTCCACAGACAGCATTTCCTAACCCTTCTTAATGCCTTCCCTCTTTAAATTGTTCCTATTTAATCTGTACATTGCTTGTTTGTACCTGCTTGTCTTTCACCTTTTTTTTTTGCTTTTTTTGGAGGGGGAGAAAGGCAGGGCAATTGGGGTTAAGTGACTTGCCCAAGGTCACATGGCTAGTAACTGTCACCTCTTTTTGTATCTCCAGCACTTTGCAGAGTGCCAGGAACACAGGTGCTTATTAAGTATTAACTGACTGAAAGGGCTTCATACAGCTTGTGGGGATCTTATTCTAGGGAAAGGAAGAATTAAGTACATTTAACAAGGACAAAACTGGGGCTTGTAGCACAATAAACGTTCAATGTTTTGTTTTGGGGGAAGAGGGAAAAGTGGTATGGAGAACAAGGAACCGATATGCGTATAATAAAGAACAAAAGAAACACAGAAGAAGAGTGGATTCCAAGACTGTTTTTTTTTAAACTGCTTCTTCTATTGCTGCTCATACTCACCATGCTCAATGGCATTCACCCGTCTGTTTGTAATTTTAATGGCCTCATCCAGTGTAACAAATGAAGTCTAAGACAAGAGAACAAATTACAAATAGGTAAACTTTTGCTCATAACCAGTATTATTAACTCATCTGGCTCAGCTCTGAATGCTGGAACAACTGTTTTTGGAAGCAAGCCTACTTCTCAAGATGTTTTTATAATGCAGATTTCTAATAGATGTTTAGGGCCTTACAGAATTGTGTAATTATTCCACTTTCACTCTGATTTAAAATAAATCACTTCGACCAAGTCAATTAAGCATGTTAAGAAGAAAGAGGATTCTGGGAAGATGGTGGAGGTCAGGAAATTTCAAGCTCTCAAGATTCTCCTCAACAAAAAGAGATAAAATAGAGCATCTGGGTGAACACAGAGCAGTGAAAACAATAAGAGTAGGGACAGAAGAGGGGTCCTCTTGGGACAATCAAAGAAGACCTGAAGAAAAATCCCGGGACTAGATTTACCTTCCTGTGAAGACACCTCCAGTCTGGGGTGGCCATTAATAAGTGGCAAACTGCTGAAACAAGCAAGTCCTGAGGTAAGCTGTTTTGGGAGGCTGGCTCCCTCCTGCCAAAGGAACTTTTCTCTCCCACTGCCAACAGTGAGGGGAATTGGGTGTCTGTCCTAGAGAAGATCTAGGGAACCTCTGCTGAGAAAGGAATGCTAGACCCAGCTGTGCTTCGGAGAGCTGCAGGGGGAAAGAAGGAACCAGCATACACCAAGGGAGTGCAGAAGCAGTGGGGCGGGATGCTGGCTGTGGGCACTTACAGGAGGGTGGAGGTCTTGGTTTCAGTTCAAAGTCAGAGGGGGAGAACTGAAGAGGAACAGAAACCAGAGGCACCATCCCTCATATTGCAGGACTAAAGGTGATTATAAAAACTAAATTATCACACACACCAAAAAAGATGCATAAGCAAAGGAGAAAGAATCCAACCATAAAGGGCTACCATGGGAATAGAGAAGACTGGGGTTCGTCTTCAGAGGAGGATACTGAAACAAAGAAACTCTCTTCTGCCACAAAGAGTAATGTCAAATGGTCACTTACCCAAAAAGAATTCACTGAAGAACTTAAAAAAAAACTTTAAAAATCAAATGAGAGACTGAAGAAAAATTAAAAAGAAAAATAGGAATAATGCAAGAAAAACAAGATTATGACAAGAAAGTCAACCAATTAGAAAAGGAGATCTAGAAACTTAAGGGAGAAAATGACTCCTTGAAAATCAGAATTGGGCAAGGGGAAGCCAGAAAAGTTATAAGAGATGAAGAAATAAAAACACAAAATATAAAGAATGAAAAAATAGAAGAGAAATGTGAAACATTTCATAAGAAAAACAATGGATATTGAGAACAGATCAAGAAAACACAAGAATAATTGGACTACCTGAGAGTTCTGATCAAAAAAAAGAATCTTGATACATTAATACAAGAAATAATTAAAGAAAATGGTCCTAAACCATTAGAAAAGAAGGGAAAGTAGAAATAGAAAAAATCCACCGATCACCACCTGAAAGAGATCCTACAAGGAAAACTCACAGGAATATTATAGTTAAATTCTAAAACCCCCAGATCAAGGACAAAATGTTACAAGCAACAAGAAAAAAAATTTACATATGATGGTACCACAATCAGAATCACACAAGACCTAGCGTTGGCAACTCTAAAAGACTGCAGATTTTGGAATAACATATATCAAAGAGCCAAAGAACTGGGCCTCTGGTCGAAAATATCATACCCCATAAAAATAATTTTGAACGGAAAAATAATGGACATTTGATCAACTGTTAGACTTTCAGGATTCTGTTAAAAAAAAAAAACCCTGAACTCAACAGAACATTTAACATACGAAGGCTAAGAAAAAGATAAGGTACATAACATAGCAATGACCAATTACAAGGGCCTAAATAAGAATAAGATGTTTACCTTTTATGTAAGGAAAATGTAAAACCTATGTCTAAGTCAGATTGTTACTAGTAATTATGTAGCTTATAAGAAAGACTGAGGTAGACCTGAGTATGACACAACTTTAAAAAGTAAAACCATTCAAGAACAGCTAAAAGAGTAATTATCTTATTGAAATGAAAATAAGAGGAAGAACCAATACAGAGGATTTAGATAGGGAAAGAGGGCTGTTAGTTCTGGAAACCTACTTTCATCAAGAATAGGTTTAAGGGGGGCGGCCAGGTAGCACAGCAAGTAAGAGCACCGGCTCCAGTGTTAGAACGACCTGGAGATCGAATCCTGGGCTCAGACACTTAGCACCCACCCAGAAACACCTGGCCATGTAACCTTGAGCAAGTTACTTAACCCCAATTGCTTAGGGGCGGCCAGGTGGCTCAGCGAGTAAGAGTACCGGCTCCAGTGTTGGGACGACCTGGAGAACGAATCCCGGGCTCAGACACTCAGCACCACACCCAGAAATAACTGGCCGTGTAACCTTGAGCAAGTTACTTAACCCTGATTGCTTAATTAAAAAAAAAAAAAAGAATAGGTTTAAGGGGAGGAAACACATATACATCCAGAAGAGTATAGAAGTCTTCTAAATTTAAAAATATAAATACATTTTTTAAAAAAGAAAGAGGTAACTAACTTAGGAGTAACTGTGAAAGGATATGTACACATATTAATAAGAACAAAGTCATTATTCTAGTCTACTCTAGATGTCACTTTCCTTTGTTTAACATAATCTTGTCAATTATACCAGTAAAGTACCTGGACAGTGGCAACAGTGAAGATGACAGTATACAAGTCATTTAATTTTAAATAAGCAGATTTTAGATTTGTTTCCTATTTATATATGTTCTCAGGATGTTTAAATACTATCTCTTACATGCTACAAGGTTCAAGATTCAACAACTGGAAACTGGACTTTAGTCTTTCTGACACTTATACTGACCTGCAGCGAAGCTAGTTCCACCAGCAACTCCACTGCTTTGGCATAGTTCCTCTTCAGTTTGGCCAGTTGTTCCCCACCTCTGGCCAAACCAGTCAACTCATAACCTGAAATAACCAGTGAAAAAGCATTACTGCAAAAAGATAAAACTGATACTTTCCCTCTTATTTTCTATCTCAAGCACATAACAGTAAATATCAAGAGGTTCAGAGTTGCTTACATTTAGCAACTTACAATGTGACCAAATCAAAAAACATGTACTTAGTGAGAAGCTGGGTTTCCTTTCAATTCCAAGGAATGCAAGTGAGTATAAGAGGGCTGATGTCGTCTTAACCTTTTGTAAAGGACCTTGTCCATCTTTCACGTAAGAGGTGCTTACTATTTGTTGAACTGAACATTAAACTTTGGTCTCCCCCAGTGTATACAACACAAGGAGATGGCTCAATAACACTTACCACTTACTGTGGCAGAGACCATTATAAAAATAACTACAAAATGGTTATCTTCAAGGAGTTCCATCCTACAATTTACTCTATAACTAGGTTCATTTTAGGAGAATCAAAATTGCCCAACCATATAATATGCAGGCAACAAAAGATAAGTAATTTACTACTTACTGTCAGCTCCTTCTTGATAATGTTCAAACACTGGCAAGGTGACACCTATAAATACAAGTTTATTAACATTTATAAAAACAATTTAGGAAAAACAAGATATAATTATCTTTATTGATCTTGGAATCTTTTTCATTTTTTGTTCAAATCCTCAGAAATAATGGGAGTGGATATTTGAATTAACCAGTTTCTACTAAGTGTGGGGATCTCTCCCCTTTTTTAAATATTCATAGGTCTTTCATGTTCCAAAAGTAAAACAAGTCTTCAGGTTCCTAATAGAATAGTTGTATCAGTTAAAAGGGACTATCTTTTACCTTTGTCAAGTACTGTGTCTTCCACCTAGTAACTGTTTAATAAATGTTGCCTAATATGAATTTACCGTGTTTCCCCGATAATAAGCCCTCCCCTTACTGTGTAAGATTCCTCTAAAATAAGCCCTCCCCCGAAAATAAGCCCTATTGAGATTGCTACTGTAGTGAAGGT
>NW_027185737.1:726922-758776 GCF_028583685.1 Petaurus breviceps papuanus
CTCTGAGCTGCATCCAATCAGAGCTGCAGCAGTGAGCGCATCATCCTGTTCTTCCCCAGTGATTTGCTTATTGAATAAAGGTACATTTTTTTGTTCACATTTACCTGTTTATTAAAATTGCTGTCAATGTTCATTAAAATAAGCCCTCCCCTGAAAATAAGCCCTCCGGTGTTTTTCTGTCCAAAAAAAAAAATTAATAAGACAGTGTCTTATTATCGGGGAAACACGGTAGTAGACACACTGAATCTGTGATGACTAACTTTGATAGACTTGGATGTTCTCAGCAATGCAAGGGTCTAAGACAACTCCAAAAGACTCATGAAGGAAAAGGCTATCCACATTCAGAGAAGGAATTATGGAGTCTGAATGCAGATTGAAGCAAACTATTTGATCTTTTTTTTTTTGGTTTTGTTTCTTCTTTCTTGTGGTTCAATCCATTGGTTAAAATTCTTCTTTCAACCTGACTATTGTGAAAATGTTTAATGTGAAGGTATATGCAGAATTTATATTGGATTACATGCCATCTTGGGGGGGGTGGGCAGAAGGGAGGGGGGCAATTTGGAACTCAAAAACTTGTGGAACTGAATGTTGTAAACTAAAAATAAATAAATTTAAAAGGAAAAAATGAATTTAGTTCTTAGTACACAGTGAAAAAAAGTCTGTTTGGTAAGCAATTCAATTGAATAATTTTAACGTGCCTCCAGAGATTTATAAAAGTATAATAAGTCTTACCTGCTACATTATCTTTCTTTGCTCTGATCTTCACTTGGGCTTTGTTCACATTCTGAATAACAGTGGTACTACACAGGAAAAAAACATATTAAATTTTATTTTAATTTGGCTAAATTTTAATGAGAAAAATTAACCAAGGATCCCACTATTTCTAATTTTTAACATTAAACTACAAATGAGAGAAAGGAGAATATGGATCAGGGCTTAACATTAATCACTGAATAACAGCAGCCAGAAGAATAAGGATAAATCCCGCCAGGGGAAGGCTTCAGAGAATAGATACTGAACATTATAATTTCTTATGTTTTTGCTTTTTTTTTTGGAGGGGGGAGGGCAGGGCAATTGGGATTAAGCGACTTGCCCAAGGTCACATGGATAGTAAGTGTTAAGCATCTGAGGCCGGATTTGAACTCAGGTCCTCCTGACTCCAGGGTCAGTTCTCTATTCACTAAGCCACCTGGCCGTCCCCATTATTATTTTTTAAATCAAGAAGAAAACTAATGACAAATGATAATTTGGGAAGTGAATACTGTACATTTATAATTATGTCACTGAAGCTAAAATATTCCCAATTGCATAGGAGATATTTCTACATGAAAAATACCCTTATGTTACCTATATTTTGGTAGTAAATGGTATCTAAGTTACACTATACTATTCTTTTCTTGCAGAATTTGGTCATTAAGAAGTCAATTAATAAGTGCCTCACATTTCTATCCTAAGTCTTATCAAAATGAAATCTGTAAGTGTTGTTAAGACAACAGAACTCTGTGGGATTCCCAAATCCATTTATAAAACATATAAATTATTATTGCTATAAAATAACAGCTTTCCAGTTCCTTCACCTTCATCCCTTCACTATTCTATATACCTCTATTCAACACTTATTCACTTAATTCTCAGGATACCATCTGTTCTAAAGGTCAGTATTGAGTAGCTATCCTGTCAGAACTATTCATTGAGTTGCAAAAATTATGGAGTCTATTATTTAGTATGATAGTATGTTAACACTAAAAGAAATTTAGTCATTTTTAGGCCAAATCCCCCAAATGAGAAAACAGGCCTACAAAACCTAGAGATATAATTTAGGGGCAGCTAGGTGTCGCAGTGAATAGAGCCCCAGCTCTGGAGTCAGGAAGACCTGAGTTCAAATCTGGCCTCAGATACTTAACACTCAACTAGCTGTGTGACCTTGGGCAAGTCATTTAACTCCAACTGCCCTGCCTTCTCCCCTCCAAAAAGCAAAAAATGAGAGAGAGAGAGAGAGAGAGAGAGAGAGAGAGAGAACTTGTCACCCAGCCAATTAAAAGCAGAGCCAGGATACAAATGGAAGTCTCTGAAAAAACAAGCCTATTCACAAAATTCAGGTTCACTTCAAAGGCTACTAGTAGGCTGTGCCTCTAGAAAGCTACACACTACTTATTTTTTTACCTAATGTCCTCTGTAGATTCTCACCTGAAGTCACCAGCTGTGAATTTGGCTTCCGCAAGTGAGAAAGCAGCTTCTCGCATCACTTCACCCATTAGCATTTTGGTCTGTCAAGAATATAAATAAAAAATGGAGGAAATTAAGTTGCTTATAGGCAAGATTTAGCCTTTGATAAGGTCAGAGTGGAAAAGGCCTCTGGGAGTCACTTAATCCAGACCAAGACCAGGAGTTGGTCATTTGTTCAGCTAGTACACTGGTAGCAATCACAGCAACAAAATTAGGAATCTAAAAAACATCTGACTGAACATAGACTCACTGGTCTTTTCACACTGTGCTGTGCTACCAGTTTGGTGCTCTATAATGCCATGCATTCTATGTTATTAACCTAATAACATCAGAACCAATAGAATTATTCCCATTTTAGCTCCAGATGTTTGGTTTACACAACCAGAGGTATCAGAGAAAAGTGAAATTTTAAAAAATTGTTTTATTGTTGTATTTTTACATCATGGTTATTTCCTATTAAGCTCTTCCATGTTAAAAACAAAACAGTTAAGCTAAGTCAGTTGACACACAAATTATATATTCCAAGATCAATAAATTCCATAGTCATAGTCCCCAGTGCTTTACTGAGACAAGGTAGAAGCATGAATTTTATGAACAACCAACTTTCAGACAACTACATTAATGGAAAATGGAGTATACAAGGATAAATTATTTCCACAGATGCTTTAGAAATTTGATATTTCAATACACCCTTTTCTCAAACCATTTTCCAATCACTAGTAAGCGAAAATGACCTTTCATTTTCTTTCCCTATTACAGAGAAGAAAAGAGAGATATTCAAGTCAGGAAACAAGACTAAAGGGGAATTAAGTATGATCAATTATACTTAATTCTCATACTCTTGTGAAAACACAAACTTCTGATCAAGAGCAAAACCCATACTACCTCAATGATCTTCTTCAAGATCTGCCGAAATCGGAGAGTCAAGGCATCAGATTTTTTCTTTAGAAGGTTTCGGCCTGTCTGTGCTCCTTTTAATCGAGCCTTCATAATGGTCTGTGCCCTAATTTCAACAGAAATAATCACAGTTATACAAAAACCAAACATTTCCCACACAAACTGGCAAAATTACATTCTAACCTGCTTTGATGCCATGGTATCTAAATAAGGTTGCTAAGCAGACTATCCACCACTTGTACGTACAAAGTTTAATTGATTTTTCTAACTCTATAGGTCCTTATTTCTATTAAGATGCTAAGAAAAATGCCATGTAGCCTGTAAACATGCCATATTTATAATGGAGAAAGAACTAAATTAGAACTGAAAATACTCCTTTTGCACCTGCAATTAGTTCTGCCTATTTATAATGGAATGTAAATAAGAATTGTTTTTTTTAAGCTGGTTTAAATGTCATTTGTACAATAAATTACGTTTTCTGTGCAAAATTTTCAACTGCCTAAGGTTATTTTTAAAATCAGACTACTGAGAGCGTGAAGATCTTCACTTAAGACCCTACCAAACATTATATAATATGCTTACTTTTAAGGTCCTCAAGAAATGTGAGCTATTATTATTATAAAAGCTAACAGATGTATAGTAAATGTGGAGTTGCCTAAGAAGCTAAGATTATATGGCATTTTCCTTTCCATTCTCCTTTTCAAACCTCAGTATTAATTTAAAATAAAATAACAATAACTATGATTATTCTAACTTTGCTATCATTTAAAGAAATTTTTATCATTAAGATCAACACCATTCAAGATTAGTAATCAATTATACAACCTAAGGACTCAAATTGTTTCATGAGAGAAGGTATACCTGTATGGCCTTGGGCAAGTCACTCCCCTTCTCTGGGCCTCAGTCTCCTCATTGGTAAAGCTAGGGGGCTGCACAAGATTACGTAATTCATAAAGTAAGGGAGGGGCAGCTAGGTGGTGCTGTGAATAGAGACCACCAACCCTGGAGTCAGGAGGACCTGAGTTCAAATCAGGCCTTAGACACTTAACACTTACTAGCCATGTGACCTTGGGCAAGTCACTTAACCCCAACTGCCCTGCCCTCCCCCCTCCAAAAAGCAATAAATAAATAAATGAATATATATAAAGTAAGGGAGTTGGACTTGGACTAGACAACCTCTAAAATCCCTTCTAGCTGTAAATCAATGAGCCTAAGCTGCTGCATGTGACATAAATTCTGAATCCAAAATATATTAGTTTTTTCTTCTACTGCTTTAAAAAAAATACAGACAGAAATACCATTGGAATCATTATTAGCTTTAATGATAACAGTGGCTGGTATAATCAAATCAATCACTAAAAGAAAAATGCCATGGGTTAAGTTCTCAGGTAAATATGAGAATTTGAACCTTATAAACTAGAGGTGAGAGGTACCAGGAGATTGACTTCTTTACATTATAAAGAGAATAATTTATGGGTTTTTTTTTAAGTTTGTATCTTTTAAAGAATTAAATATAATTTCCAACTTTCCATCATGGACTAGATCAGAACTAGGTCCTGCCAACCAGGACTGGTTCAGTTTCTTGCCTGAGCAGGAATTAATACAAATTCACAAACCACCCTGTTTACATTCAGAGTCAAAACTATTTCAAACATGATTTAACCTTCTGATACAAGAAACCACAATGTAGCCTGATAATCATTATTGAAAACAATGTTTTAACACAGATGAGTCTAGCAAAATTATTTTTTCTCCAAACTCTAAAGTAGTTTATTGAAAGCTATTAACCAAGACATACAAGAGTTTCAAGGAGAAATTAGTATCAGATGTTACAGAGGGCAGGGACAGAGAAAAAGTATAGCTTCAGCACTACAAAAGACACAAAAGTCAGACTGCAGGGGAATTGAGATAATGGAGACAGGAGGTAGAGGGTATTCTTTTTAGATGAAACTTGATGGGCACCAAATACTGACAGAAAGAGAGAGACTGGGGCAGCTAGGTGGCCCAGTGAATAACAGCACTGGCCTTGGAGTCATGAGGCCCTGAGTTCAAATCCAGTATCAAGACACTTGATACACTTACTAGCTTGAGCAAGTCACTTAATGCCAATTGCCTTGCCTCCCCCCCCTCCAAAAAAAAAAAAAGTGAGATACTTAGCACTAGAAAACTCTTTTGCTTTCCAATAAACTCTAGTAATTTCTCTAGAGGCAACATTTTAAAAGTATAAAACATAAGATATGTTCTTGCATACGAAATCAATATATAGCTATCATTAATGGTTGTTACTGTTTTATCAGTCATCGATAGTTCAAGCTGCTCAAAATATACTTCTATCAGAGCTTCTTAAAAGCAAAAGTTAATTTGCCCAAGACCTAAAAAATATTCAAGGAATCTCCTAAGGTTTTACTATTTCTCTTCAAATTCAACCTGCCTCTAAGCAAAGGACCTTACTTTGAAGTGAATTTCTTCTTAACTGGAGCATACAGGTTAGGGCATTATAGTGAAAAGAACACGGGATTCGGAATCAGAGTTTCTGGGTTCATTTCTAGACTCTACCAATAAATGACAGTTTGTGGTCTTAGAAAAGTCACATTTTCCCCTCAAGGGAATAATAATAGTAAAAATAATAATAATAATAATTACCTCCCAGGGTGGCAGTGAAGATGAAATGTGACATTTGTAAAAAAAAAAAAAACCCTTAGCACAGTACCTGACACAGAATTCACACTAACAAATACTAGTTATGATTATTATTTTTATCTGTAAAACAGGGAGATGGGATGTATACCTAAAGTCCATTCTAATTCTAAATAAATATCATAGATACTTAATTTCGCCCATTCTATTTCCTATTATACTAAGAGTATCACAGGACTATAACATTTTGACAGAATAGTTTTCTGAAAGTACAACTAAGAAGCAGACCAGCTTCTGCTAGATTACAACCTGTTATGTATATAAACTTGTATTATTATCCTGCACACTTTAAATGTTTTTATTTTTCTGGAAAGAGTGACTAAAGGTATCAACAGCAGGATTTCACAACACAATGCAATGAATAATAGCTAATACTTATCTATGATTTTTTACATATATAATCTTCTGAGAAACCTGTAAAGAAGGTATCATAGGTGTTATTATTCCCCATTTTGCAGATGGAAAAATTGAGGCTCAAATATAGCCTGCCCATAACACTTAGTAAATGTAAGAGGTAGGATTTCTATACAGATCTCTACTGAATGCAACTCCAGCAATTTTCCCATTACTTTCCATTTCTGCTAAGGAGCTACAGATGTATATTGGTTCTTTATTCTCAGCTGCCCAGATTTTCAAAATGAAATCTCTCAATTCTACAGCAGTTCACTCCCACTTTTAATTGTGGTCTTCAGCTTACATGATGATGGCTTTGTTTCCAGCTGAATCAAAGACATCTGACTATATGACAAAATGTCTGCTGCCAGCCCCTGGAAAAATTAATGTTTTCTGACAACAGATTACTCCCTATATTTGAATCTTTTCCTCATCTGCAGGCCTATAGTATACCCATCATGCAGTAATTTCCACATCCACACAAGTGGCATTTCTTAGTCTAAAACTGAAGAGGCCAATTTTCATGCCACAGATTTAAAAAATAAAGATGGTTTGGAAACTCAAAGACAGACAAATATAATTCAATGCAGTTGTAATTACAAAGAATCCTCTGAGGAGGGTGGCTAAGAGTATATACTTCTCTAATAGAGAGCAGCCTACATTCTTAAAAGTCTATTACTTTGTGCTGGAGAAGATGTGGGAAAATTGGAACACTAATGGTTGGTGGAGTTGTGAACTGATCCAACCATTTTGGAGAGCAATTTGGAACTATGCCCAAAAGTATGAGTTTTGCAACTTAAGAAAACTTTCTAAAATTACTATTTAATATTTTCTTTCACATGCATTTAAGTATTGGTCAAAAGTCATCTCATTCACAAGAAGAATGGGAGAAAATTATATTTCATTTATAAGATCGATGGTCTCAGAGTCAAGAATCCTCAGTTCCATTAGTGCTTGGGTGATTTTGAGCAAGTCACTTCTCTAATCCTTAGTCTTTTCATGTGTAAAATCAGCTTAACTATTTGGCCTCTACCTTTCCAGTCTTAACATTCTGTGAAATCAAGCCAGCATCCACCACAGTATGGAAAGAAAGGAATAAGTAGGCTATTCAGGAGAAAATCACAGTAATAATGCTAATAGCTAACATCTATATAATACTAACTATATATGCCTGGCACCATGCTAAATGCTTTATAATTATCATCTCATTTGATCTTCACAACATCTCTTTGAGGTAGTTGTTATTATACTACAGTTGAGGAAAATGAGGTAAAGAGGTAAAGCTCACACAACTAGTGAGTCCAAATTTAAACTCATGTCTACCTGGCACGAATCCTATCCCAAGGACCAGCTTGGATTCCCTGAAGCATATCATAGAGGTGGAAGACTTCAAAAGTACATTTTATAAATAGGAAACTCCTGTAGACCCCTATTGCCTCTAGGATCCAATACAAACTTAAAGACACTGACAATCTGACTCCAACCTGTGCTTCCAGACCTGATTCCCTGTTATGTACCCCAGACAGGCACAGCCAAACTGGCCTTACTACACTTCCTCACACAAAACATTCCTCTGTCAGGTTATGTCTCCATGCCTGGAATGCATTCCCTTACCTCAGACACTTAAAATTCCTAGATTCTTTAAAGCTTAGCTCAAGCACCAGGAAAAGGTTTTTTCCTAATTCTCCCTAAAGTAGCCTGTATTTACTTTTTTATACATAGAAAGAAGGACAGCTAGACATATTGAATAGAGAACTATCCTTAGAGACACCAAGACCTAGGTTCAAATAACAAATAACATATAAACAGCACCTACTTATGCATCAGGAACTGTGTTAAACCCTTAATAAATATTAACTTATTTGATCCTCACAACAATCTTGGGAGGTAGGTGCTATTATTACCCCCAGTTTACAGGTAAGGAAATTGAGACAAACCAAACTTAAGACTTGCTCCCAGGGTCATACAGCTAATAATTGTCTGTGGACAAATTTTTACTCAGTGCTTTTTTGAGGGTGGGAGTGGGAGGGGGGTAGGGAAGGGGTACCAGACCGTGTCTATCCACTTTGCCTTGACAAACCTTAAAGAGCTAATGAGTAAAATGAAGTCCTAACATACTGTGCCAGCCTGGGAGTCACTTTGCCTCCTGGTACCCAGCCTAGGCAACTCTCTATGGCTGTAAGTCACACAAAAGATTCCTTTATGCATTTAATCAAAGTTCCCTATATCAATGAAATCATTTATACTTTATCTCAGTTTTATCTTATTCCATTGTTTAGTACGTACGTATTTGTGTACCTGCAGTTTCCCCCAAGAAAATGCAAGCTCCTTTAAGTATTTTTGTCTTTACGTCCTCAGTCCCAAGTATTTTTTTGGACAGGGTCTATAATTTTAATTGGTGTAGGAATTCATAATGAGGAAACTACTCAGAAAAATCAGCAGAGGCTCTTCAACTTAAGAAAATTAAAGAGCTGCCCCACATGTAGCAGACTACTTATATTAAGTTGATTGAGGTTCAAACAGGTAAGTGACCTATCCAAGACCACAAAATTACTAAGAACTGTGGTTTGAACTATTTCTTTTTTTTTTCTTGACCTTCTGTAAGAAGGATCAGAGAAGGAAAAAAATTACCCTACCCTTATGCCCACCCAAGTTATTGGGCGTATTCTTAGACAACGGAAAATAAAGCATAAGTGATTATTAGCTCCTTGTAAGACAGCACAAGTACAAGATAGTATTACCATACACTGTTCCTCCCACTGAGTTCATCAGGCCAGCTCGGGACAAGCACAGATTGGGGGATGGGCGTGGGAGGGGGAGTCTGTGGTTCTGTGGACAAGTCTCAAATCCTACAAAGCACGTAAGAGGCCCAGGATTGGGACGCCCCTCTCCCTCCGAGGGTCACGTAAGGGGAATGGAATAAAGGGAAACACAGCATCTAGGTCCTAGGGTTTAAGGAGAGGACCCTGGGAGCAGCCAGAGAAATAAGGAACCTCGGCACCGAAACGAGAAGGGAAGGGCTGCAGAGGTATCGGGAAAGCCGCGAGCTGAGGGGGATAGAAGAGGACACGAGGACGCTAAGAACTTAATGAAGTCTCCCTCGCTCATTCAATGTCACTCACATTCGCGAAGGGAAGATATCGATGCGGTCTTTGCTAGACATCGCGGCAGTCCTTGGCTGGTGGCTGCAGCTCGGTCCCCAGGCCTATCGCTTTCGTCCTCCACCACCTCCTCCTCATACAATCAGCTGGAAAAGGTCACCTGATCACCTTCTCCTAGGCTAAGCGGAAGGGGCCTCGGGTAATCCTTTTCTGGTTCCGTCTGCTACTGCCGGGGGCAGGGGGTGAGGAAGAGAGAGAGAGAGAGAGGAGAGGGGAAGGGAGGAAATGCCCAAAGATTAGTGACACGGCGCGCAAACCTCAGAAACGAAAAAACAAACAAAAAACTTCATGCGCCTGCCTTTACCCCTCCCCTCTAATTCTCCCCCTCCCGCGGCGAGTGCACTATGCACAACCCGCGAAGTGAAAAGGAGGGGTGAAGAAGTGGAGGAGAAAAAAGATAACATCTGCTTCCGCATCGACTTTGACCACAGCGCCACCTTACTGTCGGGAAGATTTTGGTAGCAGTTCATTGATTCAAGAAAGGGAGTCGGGTTTTGACACCCGTTCTGAGCGGTTTCCTTGGTGTAAAATAAGCGGAAGCGAGAAAGTGTGTACTTTCCCCTTTCCTAATGGTCAGCGACCTCACTCACTTCCCCAGCGCCCCCACCCTCTCGGGAAGACTAAGACTCTATGGTTAAATAAAGGAAAAAAAAGGGTTTCGCCGACGTCGGAGCTTGCGTAAAGGGTGAGGGGTGACCGCGCAGGCGCAGAAAGCCCGGTCTCAACGCACGCTGAGGGAAAGTGGTGGCAGGTTCTGGTGCGGCTGGAGTTCTGGGCTTTTCTCGGAGTGTAGAGAGCGGCGCGGGGACCTAGTTCGGGACCCTCACACACGTATTTCAGGTGACTCCTTCCTCCCTTTCAGTTCACCCTCCCCATTCCTCTTGGGCGAGGAGAGGCAAGCGAGTGGATGCCCCGGGAAGGACACCCCTTGCCATCCTGTCTCGTCGGGCCCTTCCTCGCGCGGGAAACAGCTACCCCATGCCGCCCAGCCCCGGCAGCCGCCTTGGCCTCCTGGCGTGGAGAAGGCGGCCGCTTGCGGAAGGGAGAGGCGAGCCCCGGGGGCTCGTGGGCTCCCGGGAAAGGCACAGTGGGGGGTGTGGCCGCCGCATCTGGAGAGCTGTGATACCCCTACCCCCTCCACACACAGCCCTCCCGGAATGATGACCCAGGCGTCTGGGTCCTTCCGGGTCCTTCTAGGCTTTGTGTGCCAGGGCCACCGCCTCCCACTCTGGCCAGGCCCTTCCTGCTTCCGCCCGCCCTGAAGACCACGCCAGACCCTGGGCCGTGCGGCAGGCAGCGGTCTCTATACTGCTGGAAGAATCGGGGACTGATCGATCTGTCCAACATCTGAAAGTACGAGGGCTTGGTAGAAAAACACTTTCAAAGAGCGTGAATGGGCGACTATTTATGGACCAGGTGTCTGGGGTCTGGAAATCCCATACAGGCAATCTGTTTAATTCTATAACACCCTTAATTTATAGAGTTTACCTAAAGGCAAAAGTGGTGAAGGAATAAGTTACTCTTTTTCATTAGGATTGGGAATTTCAAACCAGAAAAGTACCTCAGGGGTCTTCTTCGTCTCGTTTTACAGATGAAAAACTGACTCCGGGAAGTGAAGTGACTTTGCCCGAGTTCTTCACTTAATGCTGTAGAATTAGAATCATGGTTAGGTTGACATAAAGTTGACTGCTGTGATTTTGGAATTCTCGAATTTAGCATTTTCAGTTTTGTATTTAAACACAATGAAATTTTACCATTATATATAGTTTCCATTCTGGGATCTCGTAAAATTTTTCCCGAGAAAGTCCTCCCCCTAAATGTGGCATTGATTATATTCCTTGTCTGAAAATTACTTATAGTTTATTTTGTACAGGTGTAGCACAGTGGATAGAGAATTGGCATGTGATCCCAGGAACCTGGATTCAAGTCTCACCTCTTACACATACTTGTGTTGTTACTCTGAGAAAGCCACTTAATATCTTGGTGTTCTAAGCAACTCTCTGAAACTTAGTTGCAGAGAAAGTGCAGAATTTCCTTATATCAGTAAAATCATAGGTCTAGCCTTTAGTTATATATGTTGTATTTTGCACATATGGACACATTTTCTCCCCTTCCTCCTCCCCATCCCCTCCCTCTCCCTCCCCATCCCCTCCCTCTGCTGTCTCATCTGATAGGACATAAACTCCTTAGGGATAGACCATTTCTTTTTCTAATTTTCGTAGGTATGAAGAGCTTAATAAATATGGAATGACTGAACTTTTGTAGCGTAAGAAAGTTTCATTTTAAGTTTAAAAGAATGTCTTAAAATAATTTTTTTCTCCCGTGAATTTTCTCATTAAATTACTTTTTGAAGTTTGGAAAATGGAAATATCTTAATTTCAGCCATTTGGGAATTGTTTATTTCTTAATCTATTTTATGAGGGGTTAACTTGTATAGACAGTGCTAATAGCTTATAAATCATCTTCATAGCTATACCCTCATTTAATCCTATAAAGTACTGTTAACCTTATTTTTCAGAGAAAGAAGCTGGCTAAGCAACTTTCCCAAGATTCCATGACTGAGTAGCAGAATTGACCAAAATAACCAGCCTGCCCTTGAATGCCAAGGCATCACAGTTCTCTGATTCAAAAGAACTTGTTAAGTTGTTTGATGTGCAATAGTATTTATGTAGGATTTGGTAAGGCAGCAAATTTTTATCTGTAATGAAATAGCATCTTATTTTATAAATAGAAATAGTGTGGTTAAATAGATAGACTGCAGACCTTAGACTCAGGAAGACTTGAGTTCCTTTACTCTCAGACATTTGTGACCTCTGGGCAAAAAAGTCACTTAACCTTCTTATGCTTCTAACAACTCCCTGGGACTTTGAAGTAATGGATTTCTTGTATTCTGTATTGTAGAGAGAGTTCCCACATTCATTGGATTGTGGTGAAGTAGAGATGATTGTGGTGTTTGCAAGTAGATTGTAGAGTGGAAAATAATCATTTGTCCATACTTTCTGAGGATTAAAGTTTATTTTTATGTTGCTAGTTTTGGATCTGAAAGTATATGAAAACACAGGAAAAGTTTGACCTAATGATTTCTCTATACCAATGAATAGACTTAGCAGCAAGTGACAGAAAAATCACAGCAAAAAAGCAAACCTGGATTAATGAGATTATGTGGTTTTTTAAGTCCCAAAGGGAGTTGATATTGGAAAAAAAGTTGTTCATGATATAAACACAGGTTTTTGTCAAAGTCAGGTATAAGTGGAATAAAAAAATATTCTGTTCCCTGTTTGAGATATCTCCAATTTTTGTCTTAGTTTAATTGGTAGGACTTTTCTTATATTACTATACAGTTATGAAGGGAGTAAAATCTTTGTATTTAAGGATTGTCGTTGACATTCTAGAACAGATATTAGGCAGAAGAAAGCTGCTAAATGTAAAATTTCTCCTACCATTATGCTCTTTTGTAGCTCACTTGGTAGTGATCATTATAAAAGCAGAATGTTGAGAATCCTTAGGTTACTGATCCAGTTCTATCTTGAAGAAAGTGCTAATTTAAGGAAGGAAGCGTGTGGTAGTAGATGAAGGCCCTTAAATGGAGTAAGATGACCTAACTTTGAATCCTCACCCCATTACTTAAATTCAGCTACTACTATATGCAAGGTGAGAGGCAGCATGGTAAAAGACTGACTTCAGAATCAGAAAGACCTGGATCAAAGTCTTACCTCTGACTTTTATGTGACCTTGGGTAAGTCAGGTAGCCTTTCTGTGCCCCAGTCTACTCTAGGGAATACAACATGAGCACAGATAATTTGTGTGCAAGGTACAGTGTAATGGGAACACAGGAATGATCCAGATAAAATACTCTTTAAGGAAACCTGAGAAAGAGAAGAAAAGAATTTAAAGAGGAAGTAGATTCTAGGTGTGGCTTGCATAAATTCTTAAGGAATACCTACCTGGTAATCTAGTTTGGCTAGAACATGAAAATTAGTGAGAAATAAGGCTTGAAAATTAGGTTGGAGCCAATTTATAAAGGCCTTTAAGAGTCAAACTGAGATCCATTTAAAATTTTTGAGCAAGGAAGTGACATGGTTCATATATGTATATTGGGGAGATTATTTTGGCAGTTGTGTAACGGATGGTGAGAGAGGAAGAGACTTGTTCAGGCAAGAAGTTATGAAGCCCTATTACTATTGTAATATTGGATGTTGAGAGTACAAAGGCTTCAGCATCCCTTCTAGTGTCTAGCGTCCTGCAGCTGGTCCTAGTGTTGGGAATAATACAGAAAATATGATCCCAGTGATAGTTATTAACTATTTTACAAGTATTGCAGTGAGAAGCAGAAAGCATCCAGAAATGGAAACTTTAGAAATCCTTGACGTTAACTCCCAGGAGCAGGAAGCAAAATGGAAAAATAAAAAGCCATAATAATTGGAAAAACGTCATTAGAGCAAGGCAGGATGAATAGCTACAAGAAACAGGAGTAAAAGGACAACCAAAGATTTTGCAAATAATATGGAAAAGACTTCTCACTGCACTGAGTGGAATGTGTGACTTGGTAGTGAGATTTTAGCCCCCAAGTCTTGCAAACTGGACAAAGATGTCTTCAGCAAGTGGTCCTTATCTTCCTCAAGCAGGCCCCCTCAAGTTCACTGAAGAAAAGAAGCCTGATGAAAACACTATAGTTTCAGTACCTTAATCTTATTCAGTAAAGCTGTTTACAATGACTGGGTTAGTTATATTGGGGGGGGAGGTAGACTGGTTTGTGTTTACAGTTAAGTAGGAGTAATGAGAAAAGTAGAAGGCAAGACAGTATTTAAAATAAAGTTGGAGAAATGGACTTGTATCTGTGGTATTGAGTGTAGAAAAGTTATGAGGCTCAGGATGTAGAGCAAATTCAAGTGGCAAAAGAGAACCTTGTAGGAAAAAGTGGCATGTTTTTTGTGTTTTTGTTTTTGTGGCATTTAATTAAGCTAGTCCTATGTGTGAAATTATTTCCTTGCTTCTGAGGTGTTATCACAACTCTTTCTTTCCCCTCTTAATATACATAGTAACACTTCAGAGAAATTAAGACTGGAATGAGTTATCTTTTGATTGGATTTCTAAAAAATATTTATTGTTTTTAAAATACCCACTACAATTTGAGTTTTAATCTTATCTGCTCCAAAGTAAGAGTGCTTCTGGTTTTGCTGCCTTGAAAGACTGGAACATGTAACAATAATGCTGCCCTACCCATTGTTTGATATTGCTTAAAGTAGGAGTATTATTATAGTACTTTATTCCTGGGCAGTACCTTTCATCCTTAGTTCTAAATGTTTTATAGACACTAATTATTTTTACAATATCTCTTTGAAACTAGTGGTAAAGAGACACCCACACTCCACAAAAATCTTTAGCAAAATTAGAAATAAAATTTATTTCTTGACAGTGCTACTCAGAAAATGGTTTAAATTTCAAAATAAGAGGAAACACATTTTTCATTTTGGTGGCAAGATACAGAAATTTCACCATTTTAAACTTAGAAACCTTATGTTGGCTTCCATCTGAGCACTGAGTTTGATTCTTTTGTTCAAATTGCAGAATGCCAGGTCTAAGTTGTAGATTCTACCAGCACAAATTTCCTGAAGTGGAAGATGTGGTGATGGTGAATGTACGGTCCATTGCTGAAATGGGAGCTTATGTCAGCCTTTTGGAATACAACAATATCGAGGGCATGATTCTTCTCAGTGAGCTGTCTAGAAGACGAATCCGTTCCATTAACAAACTCATCCGAATTGGCAGAAATGAATGTGTGGTTGTCATTAGAGTGGATAAAGAAAAAGGTAAGTTTAAAATGAAATAGGAAATTGTTCTTGTTTTGAATGTCAGAATCATGGTTTTTGAATATTTTTATAAATTGCTTCAGGTAAAAAGTGTCAAATACTGTTTTGTTTTTTTTTTTAGTAAGGGTAACTTAACCACCTTTTATGAGGTATTTCTTTTGACTCCTTTAATAACCTTCCCCTTCCATCTAAACATTAAGGCAATTCTAATTGAAGAATGGCAAGCAGTCCACTATCACAACTTGCCTTCTCACTCATTCCCATATGCCTGCATTTTCATCTCTATCTTTTTTCCACAAGGCCCACCTTAGCTGACACCAAATCTACCATGTCTTCCCTAATTGAACCAACTAAAAATGATTTCTCTATACTCATATTTTCCAAGAAAACTACCTGGATTTTTCCTTTGCATTCATCACAACTCCATCGCTATACTTATGCATACATTTTATACAGTGCTTGAGCTTTTGTGTGGTACTATCCTGGTTTTTCGTCTATATAGTCCCACTGCCTTGCAGCTGGTGGGTACTTGATAAATATTGGTTGGGTAATTTGGGAGTCGTGGTTAATGACATCAAGCTGATAAGCTCATTCTAAACGAGAGGATACAACATATACACCTCAGTGTATACAAAATAAAAAATGATTTTGGGGGGAAAGCACTAACAGCTGGGGAGATGAGGAAAGACTTTATGTAGAAAATAATGCTTCAGTGAGAAGTAAGGAGGGAGTACATTCAGCCTATGCAAAGGCAAAAACACTACAGGAGCTGTGGAAATAGAGCACCCTATATGAGAAATGGTAAGAAGGCTTGTGTGTGGAGGGGAATAACGTGTAATCAGAACAGAAGGTTTGTGAGGTGACAACAGTTGCTGTTTTATCCTCGAAGTAATAAGGAACCACAGAAGTTTTTTGAGTAGAAGAATAACAATACAAACTGTTTTAGGAAAATCATTTTGGCATCAATGTAGAGGATAGTTTGGAAAAGAGAAAAACTTGAGACAAGAAGACTAATTAGGTGTCTATTGCAATAGTCCAGGTATGATAAGTGTCTGAACTATGTTCAGTCATTGGCAAAGATACTGAGGGTGGTTTGCTATTTCCTTCTCCAGCTCATTTTACAGATGAGGAAACTGGGGCAAGCTGGGTGAAGTGACTTGCCCAGGATCACACAACTAGTAAGCATCTAAGGTCAGATTTGAACTCAGGTCTTCCTGATTTTAGGGCCGGTGTTTTATCCACTGCACCAACTAGCTACCCCATTGTGTTTTGTGGTGAATAGAAAGGAGGAGACAGGTACAAGAAATGTTGTAGAAGTAGAAACAGTACAATTTAGTGACTTTTTAGTATGTGAGGGGAGGGAAGGAGTGAAGTAGAAGGTGGCAAAATGATTGGGAACCTGGTGACTAGAAGGATAGTGGCATTCTGAATAGAAATAGGATAATTCAAAAAGAAATCTGGGTTTGAGGACTTAGATAATGAATTCACTTTTGAATGTGTTGTTTAAGATGTCAAGCTTCCCAGTTCAAGATGTTGGTTGGTATGGAGTAGTGATGTCCAGCTTGGAGCCCTATAAAGATGTGTAAGGGCTGCGTATATAGTTCTGGAAGTCATCTGCATAGCAGTGATAATTAGACCCATGGGATCATCTTAAAAGAGACAATGGAGAGAGGGAACAGGACCCAGGATAAATTAAATGAGCCAGTAAAAGGAGACTTGAGAAAAAATGGTTCTGTAGGTAGAAAGAGAAGCAAGAAAGAATAGTGTCACAAAAACCCGAAGAAATGATCCAGGAGGAAAGCATTGTTAACCCTATGAAGCACTGCAGAGAGAGCAAGGAAGATGAAAATTTCAACAAGACCCTTAGATTTGGCTAATTGGTGACTTTGGAGGGAATAATCTGTTAAAAGTTTGGAAGTCAGATTGCAGAGGATAACTTTTAAAAAGTAATTTCTGAGAAAGAGATAATAAAAATAAAGGGAATGTTAAGACCCAGTGAGTTGTCTTTCCCAGGATGGGAGAGACTTTGCCGTGTTTGTAGGTACAAGTTGCAAATTGAGAAGGGGAATGAGCTGAAGGGTTCACATAGGGAGAACTTGGTTTTGTTAAGTAGAAAGGCTGTCTATTTATGCCAAGAAACTGGAGTAAAGGAAAAGAGACCGTGTTATAGGATAAACAAGGGGAGAAGAGTGAATTTGAAGCAATCTCTCTTTTTTTTTATTTTATGTTTATTTTTAGTTTGCAACATTCATTTCCACAAGATTTTGAGTTACAAATTTTCTCCCTGTCTTTCCCCTAACAACCACACCAGAACAGCAATCCCATTGAATACCCCCTCCCCCAATCTGCTGTCTCCTATATCCTCCCTCATTCCCCCTCCAACTTTCCAGCAGGGCAAGATGGATCTCCATACCCCAGTGCCTGTATATCTTATTTCCCAGTGCATGTAAAAATAATAATAATAATTTTTTTAAACATTTGATTTTAAAACTTTGAATTCCAGATTCTTTCCCTTCTTCCCTTGTCAACCCACCCTTACTGAGAAGATAAGCAATTGAATATAGGTTGTACATGTGTAGTTACACAAAACATTTCCGTAATGGTTATATTGTGAAAGACTGACTGTTTTTTCCTCCATCCTATCCTGCCCCCCCAACTTGTGCTATTTTCTACTTTGACACTGTCCCTTTTCAAAAAGTGTGTGCTTCTAACTCCCCTCCCCCATCTGCCCTCCCTTCTATCATCCTCCCTCTTATCCCCTCCCTCCCTATTTTCCTGTAGGATAAGATACCCAATTTAGTGAGCAGTCTCTCTTTTCAGTAAAGTATGAGATAATCTTTTTTTTACCCAGTGAAATAAAAAATGAGCAGCAAATGTGAACATTTCCATACACAAAGGTCAGAAAATGGAGATTGTATATAAAACCACAGTTTGACTACATCTAACTTATTCCTGTTAATGTACATTAAATCCAGCTGTAGGAACAGAGAGGAGCCAGACAGTGGGAATTTGGCAAGGAATGAGTGGTGATTAGGAATAAGGGATTTGACCTTAGAAAATAGTATAGAGTTTGAACTGGCTAAGGATCTGAGATTGGGAAGAGAGGAGAGAATGAATGCAGGGTTGAGAGCTTGTTGCATTTCTACTGTGCAATATTGTTTACCACATCTTTCTGGACCATTTTATATTACTCTTTCACATATTTAACTTCTGAGATTATAAGCTTCTTAAGAACAGGGACTTAGTCTTATATTTCTTTTTTTTTCCTTCGTGGAACTTCCCATAATGCTGGCTACCTAACCAGGTACTCAATAATTAGTGATTATTTTGATGCTATTAAATAAGCCTCTATCTTTTCTTTTTACATTTAGAAAGCTAGGTAATTTCTGTTATGTCCTTTGAGGACAGAATGTAGGCTTGCGCTTTTTATTCCTCCTATTATACACTTCCCAAAGTTGTTTAAAGGGATCAGTTTAACTATTTAGTTGATCTTTTTCCCCCCCAAAGCAAAAACTGACAAAGAATATAGCTATTTCTTTGTAATTCCTCTTAGGTGACTATCACGGTCTTGATTGCTTGGACAGCCTCTTTTTTTTTTTTAATTACTTTTATGTGTGTATACTTCTATTCCTTGATAATAACTGAGTTTGAAATTTAAATTTGCAGAGTGCTTTACAGACATATCCTTAGCCAAATTACAAGATGTTATTTCCATCTTATTTATTGTTGAGAAAACAGACACCGAAAAGTAGTCACGTTCCGATAGGCTGGTTACCAGAGGTGGGATTTGAAGAATCTTCCCGATTCTTAAGACCTACTACTCATCACTATAAGACTTGTGGTCTAATTCATATGCTCCCATCCATACATACTTCATCTTGTGTGATGAACACATAGCTCTATTTGTGTCCTCCATAGGGCTGGATCCAGCATGCCAAGGGCTTTTCTCTAGGTTTTTTGACACTGAGGTAGATCACAGTGGAACATATATCTCTCCATCTGTTATCCTTCCCCTTTCATTACATGACTGGCCTCTTTTCTTTGCTTCTTTAATGATGTCTTTTGGTATGTAATTATTGCTTTTGGCATATATTGTGGGCAATTAAAATCCAACATCCTCCTCTCCATTGATGTTTTACTTTGTTTCATTGTAAAGCTTGGGATCATTAAAAGTATTGCTCAACTTCCTTAATACAGTTCAATCAATTTCCTTTCTCCTATTAGATTCTGGGTCTAGTTCATTATTCATTTTCATTGCCTGTCCAAGATAAACGTATTTTTGTATCATGTATGTATGTATGGAGAAAGAGTTTGGACTAGTTCTAGTATTTGTTCAACCAAGTATCAGTCATTTTTAATCCACTTGTTTTTTTTCTTGTGGGGAAGGTTAAGCGAAGCTCTAAGTGATTATGGCTTTCACATGCAATGCTCAGGGACTTAATGCAGTAGGCACATCTGGCAAACAAACATCTGTTTATCTGAATATCTAACAAGACACCCTTTCATTTGGACTCTTGCTTGAACTTCCTCTATGGTGATGACAGATAGCTTTAGCAAGCTTGTGTCTCTCTATTTTATGCCTCACTTGATATTACTAATTAAAGGGGCATGGGAAAAAGGCATATGGGTAACAGATGCCTACCTCCACTGGACTTAATGCAAGTTGGGGTACGGGGGGGGCAGGTTATGTGTAGATGGATATGGATATAGCCAATCTGGGATTTGATTTGCTTGACTTCACATGTTTGTAGGAGGTTTTGTTTTTCTTGTTTTCTCAGTTTGAGGAGAAGAGTGGTGGAACGTGGCCTTGGTATTAAAATAAAATAGAATTAAACAAAAAACAACAGAGAAAGTAGAACTATTCAACTTTTATTTTATTTCCATTAAATACAACAATCTTCAAACTTAAAGGGATAGAGCAAATTTGGTTAGGACAGAATTGAAGCCTAAGATGGGTAAGGAAATAGTAAGGACACCACAGGATGTTGTGGAAAAAAGTATGGATGACTAATCAGGTTAAGTTGCTTCTAACTTTTTAACTTATTAGCTCTGCATTGTTGACTAAATCACACATGTCTCAATTTTCAGAAGAAAGAAAGTGAAGTCAAAAAATGATAAATCACTTTATAGATGCATCTGAGCAAAATTACATGACATTATTAAATGGATGGTTTTTTGAGCACTTAGAAAGGGAAGCAGTGAGTTAATATTGGTTCACTAAGAACAAGTTCATTACTGACAAGTATTGAGTCAAGAAGGCTTTCTGGAGAAGGTGACCACTTGCATTGGCCTTAAAGGATCAATAGGAATTTGACATGGAATTGATGGAAAAGAGGATGTTTTAACTAGAGTAAAGGTACAAGCACAAAGCTCAGAGCACATTTGGGGACAGAGTGACTTAGCTGGCTTATAAAATAAAGCACAGGTAGGAAATAATATGAGAGAGGGCTTATGGACCTTGAATTCCAGGCACAGTACACTTAGTTCTACTATAACACTTGTTTCAAAAAGGCGAATTTGTTCCCATGTGAGTGATGTATTAGGGAACATTTTGAGCATAACACAAATTTCAGGTTTGCTTCTATACCTCCACAAGCAAGCTTCAGGTCTTTGTTAATGTAAAGGGCCATATTTATTGTCTTTCTTTTGGTGTAGTAGGAGCTGTGAATGGAGAAGAATTTAGACTGGTGCACATCACTCCCATTCTCTTCCATTATAGTGCAGGCTAAGCAGCAGCCTGGGGCTATTGTATTATTTATGTATTTGTTAACCAATTGACATATATAAAACTGTGCTGCAGTTTTTTGTTACATTCTTATCTTTTTTTTAATGTGTCATTGCCAGGTTTTGGAATGTTATTCCCCAAACCCATGTTTTCCATAATCTCTGTGGTTTTACTGCATAATTTTGCATAGCATGTATTGAGTTATAGCAGAGTGACCTGTAATTTGATATTTAATCTTTAGGCAGTAGGAAAACTACCAGAAAGTTTTGGACAAAGTAGACATGATCAATGCATAAGGATGTATTAGAGAGAAGTAAGAACATATAGGCAGTTAAGATGGAAAAATGTAAGAGAGTTGAGTAGATTTATAGAGTCAACAAGCATTCCCAAAGATTGCCAATTAATGGATTAACCTGACATAGATATTTTTTTTTCTTGCCACTGGGCTCTGATCTTTGCTTCATCCTTCTCAACATTTTTTAAGGATTTGCATGAACACATGTTCATTAGATTTTCAGATGGCACAAAGCAGGGAGAGATAATCAATGTAAATATAATTTATTAGGAAAAATTCAAGATTTAGGAAAGTCTCCACTAGTAGTTAATATTGTTCAGAAATTAACAAGCTGAAATATGCATGGAACAAATGTAAAGCCCTACATTTCAATTTGAAAATAATGTTGAGGGAGAATTAATAGTGGATCCATAGGATTATAGCTTTTAGAGTGTACAATCTCCTTTTTACAGATGAGGAAACTCAGATTTAAGTTAAGAAATTTATTTAATCCTTTCAAGAAGCAAGTAGAAGAGCTGGGAATTGAACTAAGTCCTCTGACTCAATTCTGAATATTTATCTTGATAGTGAAAGTTGTAATCTCGAGAACACTTTGGAAATCCTAATTTTTCTTAATTTCCTCATGTCAGGATATATCGATTTGTCAAAAAGAAGAGTTTCTCCAGAAGAAGCAATCAAATGTGAAGACAAATTCACCAAATCCAAAACTGTAAGTTTAATGTTAGAAGAAAACTGTTTAAATCAGTGTCCTTTGCAACTAAGATTACCTTCCCATAACTCAAGGGAACATATATGATTGATGGCATGTTGTATTTTAAAATAATATGAAATCAAGACTAATTTCAAGAAAATATTCATTGGTTAGGTTGAGGACAGACTAGTGGATCTAATGGATATCCCTAGTGTTGACTTTAAGATGATCAAAGTATCCTCTGTCTCCTCTTCGAGTCATAGAGGGTTTATTTAAGGAGCCTTAGAGATGATTTACTCCCAACAGTTTTATATCCAGTGTAAGGAAGAATGTGATAACTTTCAAAAGTTATTGTTGAAAGTTACTATTCTAAGATAGCTTTTAGCCAATTGAACTACATGTAATTTCTGCTAACTTTGGATTGTGGCTGATTAGGTAGTCCCCTTTTCTGTAAGTTCTGGAATTTTAGCTATCTTTGGGGATAAGGATCACAGATACATCTTGCTTTTTGTTTTAAGGAGGAGTAGGACTTGGGTAACAGCTCTCTGAGCTTAGAAGAACAGCAGAGAATCTGTAGACTGGTTTGTTGTAATTGTTGTTTTTTTGCCTTTTTTTTTTAATCCTTTCTGGAAGTGTCCCTTCTTGTTAGTCATGGGCCAAGAGAAGCCTTGAAGTAGATCAAAGCACTGTTGGAGTCAGATGACCTGAGTTTAGTACCTGGTTCTACTACTTAGTATATAAGTACTTTATAAACTAATGCAGTACCAATAATAAGTACCAATTATTACTATTCATTGTGTACCTCAGTAAAGTTCTAACTCAGGTTTCAGTATGGTATGTAGTGACTCTGGGTTCATTAGGGCAACTCATGAAACCCTACTAAAAAATGGAGTTGTAATGCATTCTGTGTGGAGGAATACCCATGTGGATCCTTGAAGACTTGTCCTCTTCCATTCATGCATGCATCATTTTATCATTTCCATATGTTTTTATCATTTGCCAACTCCCACCCAAATTCTTTACCCATGTTCTATTTGTTCCATCCCTCCTGTCATTTCCCTCGGATCATTATCTGTCTTTTGTACTTATTAATTGGTTCTTTTTTTTGTTCTCATTTCAGATGTAATTTTCTCCCTTGTCCCATGCCCTCTCTAAAATAACATCAAAATTCCAATAAATTGATGAAAAAAATAATAATTAGCCTTTGTGATCCTGGGCAAGTGATTGAGCTTCATTGGGCTTCCTCATCTATAAACCAAGGAAGATGAACAATAGTTTATAATATCTTTTCCATCCCTAAATCCTGTGAGCCTAAAAGTGTGAATAGTTGAGCTCTTATGGACCTTGAATTCCAAGCAAAGTACACTTATTTCTGCTATAACACTTATTTCAAAAGGGCAAATTTGTTCCAACGTGAGTGACATATTAGGGAACATTTTGAGCATAACACAGTTTTCAGGTTTGCTTCTGCACTTCCATAAACAACCCCTCAAGTTTATTTTCTTATGGAGAGAATGAATATTCCAGATAGCATTCCTTTTGATCTCAACCTTTAGTACATGCAGATAGCTTTATTACAGAAACTCTAATTATTATATATTCAAATGAACAGCAGCAAAATGTTGAATTCTACATTAAAAAAAACTAAACATTACATTACATTCATAGGAGATGTTTCTTGAGTGGGCAACACCAGAGAGGTGCCTGGCAGAAACTGCCTCCTGGATCCATTCTTTTTTTAGTTTGATACCACTGATCTGAACTAATGAAATCACTGGCCTACCTTCTACTCCCCACAAACAAAAGAAAAAACTTTTATTTACTTGCTTTTTTTGGAATTGTAGCTGAGCAGGAGAGTAATCTTGGCTGGTCATACACACATACACGCATGCACACACACATGTGCCCGCTACTGCTCTCATACAGCTTTGAGTTTCATTTATATATTAAATGGGGGAAGGGAGTAAAGAATGTGGAGCAAGATCACCAGAAAATTAACACAGTCTAAAAAATAAAATAATAGTAATACAGATGAGTATTTTTCAAATTTTTAAACATACCTTTTTGATTCTAGGTTTATAGCATCCTTCGCCATGTTGCTGAAGTGTTAGAGTACAGTAAGGATGAGCAGCTGGAGAGCCTGTTCCAGAGAACTGCCTGGGTCTTTGATGACAAGTACAAGAGACCAGGATATGGTGCCTATGATGCATTTAAACATGCAGTCTCGTAAGAATCTTTTTAAGAAATTTCTACTCTCATAGAAGGTGGATGCAGAATCTTAATGCACCTGTTATAACATTTAATAGTTTAATAATATAGTAAAATCTTGTTCTTTTCCATCAATGCAAATCGGCAGCTAGTTTATAACTTATAATCTAAGGCAGTTCCATGAAGCACTGAGAAGTCAAGTGACTTGCTTATATAATTATTTTCTTGAATGAGAATTGAGCCCCCCACCCCCAGGTCTTCCTCATTTCTTTTCTTTTTTTTTTTTTTTAAAGCAATCGGGGTTAAGTAACTTGCTCAAGGTTAAACGGCTAGTTATTTCTGGGTATGGTGCTAAATATCCAAGCCCAGATTGGGTCTTCCTCATTTCAAGGCTAACCTCTCTATCTTCTGTGCTGCACTATAAGCAGAAAGATTTTCCACTTGACAAATATTGATGGAATAATAGCTCCGGACCCAAAAAAAAAAAAAGAAATCTTGGTTATTTAAAAGACTGAGATTGCAAATTAATCGTGTTTTAATTACAGACAAAATTCGACTGCTGCTGCTTTTTGTTTTGAGTTGCTTTGATTTCTAAATTGGCAAAAATTATTCCATGTTACATTTTCTTAAAATCAACCTAAATGGATGTCATATCCAAAAAGCCCCTTAGAGCAAACAAGCTCTAATCCTTACAGGAAGTAGCCGTTCACAATTAAGACTGACCTGACCCTTCCTCAGAGTCCCCTGCATGAGTAAGTTATGTTTTTCCTCTGCTTCTGAAGGTTTTCCTAAGATACTTAAACTTGATTGTCAGATTCATTTAGCTGTGAGCATTCTCTAAGTTTAGAGCCCTGATTGGTCCTTTAATGTCTAGATTTTGACCTGTGGGTTTTCAAAATGAATTTTAGACAGAGCATACAAAAGGCTTTGGTCTTCCTTCTGTAGTTATGACAAAATCAAACAGTGGGAAGTTTTTCTCTTCTAAGGCAAAGAATTTTCATATTTTATTTGTTTATTTTTATACTTTGAAAAAAATTGTATTCCACATTTTTCAAGTAAGAAATTATATAGCTGATATTTGCATGCTGCCTTAATGTTTACAAAGTATTTTTTATTTTCACTTGGTCTTTACACAGTGTTCTTTTGAGGTAGATAGCTATAGGTATTGTCACCATTTTACAGGTAAGGAAACAGATCCAGAATGATTAAGTTTAGATTTACTCATGGTCATATAGCTAATAAATGTCAAGAGTGGGATTTGAGCCTATGGCTCTAAATCTGTTGTTCATTGCACTGCACCACACAGTCTCTCATTTCTCACTGTATTGGGTAGAGGCATGTGGGGCAGTGGGGTGGGAGACAGTGAGGACAGCAGTCAAGAATACAAAGGGGTCAGATCCTTTTGATTTGCTTGTGGCTACTCCCACAATTTCTATTTTGATGTTGACCCTTCAAGATTTTGTCTAGGTCAATATAGCATATTATTAAAATGTTTTAATTTTAATTAATCGACCAACATTTAGGCATACCTACTGTATGCCAGGCACAGATTGTCACTTTATTTCCATTTGGCTTAATGAGCATTTGATACATCTAAAATTGCTTTTAATTTCTTCCTTAGATTAAATTCTTAAAGCATAATTACAAAAAAATTAGGGCCTTTTTTGTTATCTGACTACACAGGTGTTGGTATCTATATTCTATTTTCATACACAATAAGAATGATTAATAAATAAGTAAAATAGTTAATGGTGTTTTTTTAATAGTTGCAAGGTAATTTAGATGCCTTCAATATTTGTCTTCATATTTAACCATATAAGTAATGCTTACTAATTTCTAAATAATATGTACTAGGCACTGTGCTAAGAGAGAATAGCTTCTGCCATTAATGTACAGACAGCATACATACATGATAAGACACAAGGCGAGGTGGGCACTTCTAGCAGTTTGAGGGAGCAGGAAAAGGACTACTACAAAGAGAGATGCATGTAGAAGAAGCTTGGAAACAGAAAAGGACTAGGCTGGGAAAAGCTTTTCAGTGTCAAGCCGAGAAATTTAAATCTGATCTTATGAGGTAATAGGGATCCACTAGAGTGTGTTGAGTTGGGGAGATAACAGTCATATTGGTACTTTAGGAAAATCACTTTGGTAGCTGTGTAAAGGATGGATTGGAGAGGGAAGAAATAAGACAGAGAATAATTATGAGTCTTGCAGTACAGGCAAAGAAGGTGATAAAGATGGTAGTTATTAAAAGAAGGTGACATGTACAAAAGATACTGTAGAATTAGAAATAAGATTACAAAGAGGGTGTATTATTTGTGGAAACTGTCAGAACTTGGTGTGTCATTCTAAAGAGCTATAAGTATGTTCAGAGTAACAGTAGGAGCACTTAGGAGTGGTTCTAATTACAAGGTGAATTCAATGAAGTAAATTTGTGAAGTGCAAGTAACTATGCTGGGCAGTTTAGGAATAGTGGATACAATGAAATGTTAGAAGAATTAGAAAACTAATGAATTTGCCCATCTTCCTCAGACCCCCCAGAAATTTTGTTTCTAACAATTTGTATGTAATATAATAATCAATATTAGTACATTCAGTTTTTAAATTTTACTTCAGAGACCCTTCGATCCTAGATGGACTAGATCTGAATGAAGATGAAAGAAGAGTGCTGATTGATAACATAAATAGGCGCTTGACACCACAAGCCGTCAAAATTCGAGCTGGTAATTAGGTTTTTTTGGTTTGTTTTTTGCATTCATTAAGAAAGTGATTATAATAATCTTATTGAATAAAAAAATTGCTACATAAGCAAATAGAATAGCTAACATTTATTTAGTGTTTACTCTGTGCCAGTCACTGTTAAGCTCTGTGGAATTATTATTTCAGTTGATTGCAACAAACCTGCCAAGTAGTTGCTATTATGGATGAAATTAAGTGACTTGCCCAGGGTCACATAGATACCGTGTTTCCCTGATAATAAGACCTATCCCGAAAATAAGCCCTCCCCTTACTGTGTAAGATTCCTCTAAAATAAGCCCTCCCCCGAAAATAAGCCCTATTGAGATTGCTACTGTAGTGAAGGTGATCCCCTGCGCTACACACTACATTATGGTACCCTCTGTATGCACTGTCCCCCCCAAGCCCCCCCGGGAAACGCATGCCACGCTCCGAGCTGCGTCCAATCAGAGCTGCAGCAGTGAGCGCGTCATCCTGTTCTTCCCCAGTGATTTGCTTATTGAATAGAGGTACATTTTTTTGTTCATATTTACCTGTTTATTAAAATTGCTGTCAACGTTCATTAAAATAAGCCCTCTGGTGTTTTTCTGTCCAAAAAAATTAATAAGACAGTGTCTTATTATCTGGGAAACACGGTAGTAAGTATCTGAGGCTAGATTTGAACTCTTGTTCCAGGACCTGTGCTCTATCTACTATGCTACCTAGCTGCCCCACATAATCATGTATAAAGAAAAAGTATTTTGGGGTGGCTAGGTGGCATAGTGAATAGAGCACCGGCCCTGGAGTCAGGAGGACCTGACCTGAAGTCAAATCTGGCCTCAGACACTTAACACAAAAACTGGCCATGTGACCTTGGGCAAGTCACTTAACCCCAACTGCCCTCCAAAAAAGCAAAAAAAAAGAAAAGAAAAAACATTTGCAAACATACCAGTATTATCTGTACCAGGAAAGAATACTTCCAATGTACCATTTTGCTGCTGTTGAATTTTCACAAAGTTTATATATTATACCAATGAAGCCTATTACAGTTATTAATTCAGCAAACTCAAAGTGATTTCTTAAATTTATTTTTATGGTAGTTTAATCATTAGAAGAATTTGTATGAGGATGAAGAGAGGGTGTAAACTTTTTAACTTTGTGAGTGATAAATGGTGTAGCTTCTATTTTATTGTGTAGTTGAAGTAAATGAGATAGTTATGACATGAGGAATCATACAGAAAATTTGTTATGTCAGATTTTAAAAAGCTTAAAACCTTTGGACATTTTGTTTATATTAATTCACTGTTACCTATTTCTTAGATATTGAAGTGGCTTGTTATGGTTATGAGGGTATTGATGCTGTAAAAGAAGCTCTGAGAGCTGGTTTGAATTGTTCCACAGAAAACATGCCCATCAAGGTAAGTGAAACCCAGCCCACATACAAAGTCTGGTCTTGTCATTTTATTCTCTTCACAAGAAAGCAGTTTCTTTTTCACTTCATGTATATGTTTGTGATTGGCCATAATAATGTATTTTTTTCCCTCAATCATAAAATAAGGCGATTGTTTAGAGGTAAGATTGTGTGAAAGAGACATTGATCACTCAGGTCTAATGTTCCTAAACTAAATGATATTTTAAAATAAAAGGGCTAGACTTTAATATAATAATCAACTGTGAGGAGAGTTTTGCTTTCATTGTATTCAGAATTAGTGGAATTATTATCTTCCATTCTCTTGTAGATTAACCTGATAGCACCTCCTCGGTATGTGATGACTACCACAACCCTAGAGAGAACAGAAGGCCTATCTGTCCTCAATCAGGCTATGGCCGTTATCAAAGAAAAAATTGAGGAGAAGAGAGGTGTCTTCAATGTTCAAATGGAGGTAAGAAAGGTTTTATGCAGCTCCTAATTAGTTCCTTGGTTATATATGCCATTATGCTTTTAACTTTCTTGCTGGGAAGTGACTATTCTTATTAATAAAATTAACACGCGCCTGACTAAAATTCTAAAAACAATCAAATGTAAGTATCTGGATCAATATTTTGGAATAGTAAGAGGAATAGTCAGTGAAAAACTGTTCATTTCTGGTGCTCTCGGGTCTTAGAAGTTTTTGTGTTTAAGGGAGAAATAGCCCTTCAGGGGCATTTGAGTAAATATTTCCAGAGTTTGTTACATACAGCTTTTCATTTTCTTCTTTGGGGTTTCATGTAAAAATTACCTTTTCCTTATAACTAAAAAAAGTTATTAATCTCAAAATAAAGGGGTTAGATTTATTCACTCAGAGGTCCCTTCTATCTCTGAAAGCTCTGAAATTCTGTGATTGCTGCTGTGGATCTCATTTGGAAACTCAAACTTTTATCCATATTTTGGTGAGATTTTTAGATGTTCCCAAGAGTAGTTACACGAGTTATTTTTCAAAGTTGTTATATTTAAGAGTATGGAAAAAGGCCAAGTGTGAGAGTTTTTTGGTTTTGTTTTATTTAATTGGAAAATATTCAAGAATTTCTTCTATTTGTAACTGTTGATAATCATCATTTATTTTGAAACTGTCAAATACTTTGCAGGGCAGTTATTATGAAAGTTGCCATTTTGAAGAATTTGCTATCAGGCATTAAAATGTATCAGAGAAACTCAATCGATTGCCTGCTTGTCTCTTAAATTTTGTGTAATATGCTGATCCTCCTTCCACAGCCCAAAGTAGTCACGGATACAGATGAAACTGAGCTTGCAAGACAGCTGGAGAGGCTTGAGAGGGAAAATGCTGAGGTGGACGGAGATGATGATGCTGAAGAAATGGAAGCCAAAGCTGAAGATTAACTTTTTGGAAAAAGGCATCTAACTGGAGGAACACAGACAAGCTCTTTCTGGCTTAGACACCCTAGACTTGAAAGTTTTCCAGTATTGAAAACTTCAAAGCTGAATATTTTGTATTTCAAAGTATTTAAATGTTTCAACAGACCAGCATGTGAAATGCCCTCCCAAATGCTGGCTGCCTTCACACATTGATCTCTTTTAAAGGAAGTGGCCTAATTTCATTAGGGACTAAAACCTCACAAGCTGAAATCATCCAACAATTGGGTCTGAGGTTTTCCATCTCTACTTCTGATGGGTAGTCCCTTCTGTTTAGTGCCTCTTTGAGATTTACCAGGAGCACCAAAAGCAAACAGTCCCAATCTTTCTACATTCATTGTACTCAAGCAGAACATTCAATAAATTTCTGGGATATTTAACTAGCTTTCTTCCTTCTTCACTCCTATTGAAAGCATTTCCCATCAAAGTATAATGGGAATAGCGAGTTAAGAGTTCAGGATTAGGAATACCTGGGTAGATGAACAACTGGCCTTTGGATCATACCTCAATGAGAAAAAGAAAGGATTAACTCCTTGGATTAGAAAAGTTTCTGTCTGCTAGAAAAAGAGAACATTGCAACATCCTTTCAAGAAAAAAGGAAAAGCAGGAATGGTAGCAAACTGCACAGTAAGAGATTGTTGCACTTCGTATACCATGCATGAAAAGGTTTAGCCATTTGAGACCCTTAGGATGATGGTTCGTAAAATGCAACTAAGTAATTGTACTGTACTAACTGCCTGAAAATAAGTGGTGTGATTTATCATCATCCAAGTTCTGTGTTGCTTCACTTGATATTTACCTTTAAGAATAAGTTAAGAATGGTGGAATGTGAAAGGATGCTGTTCCTTTAAAATATTTATTGGAACTTTAGAAGAATGTTAGAATTCATCCTTTCCAATATTTAAAATGTGGAATTGAGGTGGGTTTTTTTTTTTAACAGGAAAAAAAATAGATTAGGGAGGTGCCATCAAGGGATTCAACCCTCCAAAAGGAAGAGTAATTTATACATTACGAATTTGGATGGTAGTGTATTTCTCGTGTTTTTTTCTTTGGGGGCAAGCTAATTGAAATTAATAATATGAATTTGGACTATAATTTTATTGCATTTTACCTACTTTTAAAGATAGGTACGAAAATTCAGGGATAAATGGCATTGTTATTTTCTTGACATGGTTATTGTGGATATTTATATGATCTCTTTGATCAGAGATTGAGTCTCTGTTATCAGACTATTGGGGTACATAGACCTTATAGGAGGTAACTGTTGAAGAACATACATAAGATTCATCCAAGTCAACCTCATTATTGTGATTGAATTAAATATGTACTGAGTGCCTAATAAAAAGGCACTTTTTCTGGTGCTGTTTTCAAGGTCAGACTTCTTATTTCAGTCTCCTGTGGGCTGGGGTCACTGCAGCTAATGGGAGTGTGGAAGAATATTTATGAGAGAAAATAATTTCTGGTCTGTTCTTTAGTCATATTCAGGAAGAACCCTTTTAACTACCCAGGATATTCTAAAAGGAACAGCTAATGGCACTTTCTTCCCTCTCTGACATCTAAGTGAAGTAAAATAAGCTGCTTCTCTTTTGATCAGTGGAAATTGTCCCTTAGTAAATCTTTATATTTACAAACCTTTACATTCCTTCTGAAAACAAGTAGGACACTGCAGACATACCTTGCAATGGAAAATTGAAATAGTATCAAAAGTTTTCTATGGACATTTTTTTTAGACTTTGAAAGTCCAAGGTGGTGGATGGACATGAAATTTTCCACTGTGAACTCTAGTGGAATTTATCATGTAGGATTGAGACCCCTGTTAAGTGTCCCCTCCTACGTGAATGTGGCATGTTTTGTTATTTCCCACATTACTTTTCTTTCTTTTTTTTTTTTTTTAAAGCAATCGGGGTTAAGTAACTTGCTCAAGGTTACACGGCCAGTTATTTCTGGGTGTGGTGCTAAGTATCTGAGCCCAGATTTGATCCAGGTCATCCCGACACTGGAGCTGGTGCTCTTACTCACTGTGCCACCTGGCCGCCGCTAAGCAATTGGGGTTAAGTAACTTGCTCAAGGTTACACGGCCAGGTGTTTCTGGGTGGGTGCTAAGTGTCTGAGCCGGGATTCGATCTCCAGGTCATCCCAACACTGGAGCCGGTGCTCTTACTCGCTGTGCTACCTGGCCGCCCCA